>NC_056741.1:1921962183-1922049296 GCF_019279795.1 Protopterus annectens | reverse complement strand
TACCCCAAGGGGGATCAGGGGAAAGTAGCTTCTGCATTTGTTTAGGGGTGAAGGAAATAGGTTACAAGCCCTGCCACAGCGATGGAAGATTTGAGCTGCTATCATCAGGTTGAGGGACCACATGTGAGGCATCAAAATGTTCCTGCTCAAATTGTCCACAATGAGATTGGAGGTCCCAGGAATGCGCGTTGCTATAAGAAAGCAGTTGGAAGCCATCACCCAGTGCCATATTATTACAGCTTCCTGACACAGGGGGTAAGATCTGGTTCCACCTTTTTTGTTGATGTACCAGGCAAGTGATATGTCAGACTTAACTGCAATGGTCCCAGAAGGGATGTGTGGAATGCTTGCAACAATGAACTGCCCTCAATTCTAGGACATTTATGTGCAAATTGGCCTCTATGGGGGACCAAGTGCCTTGGACCATCCTTCCCTGGCAATGCCCCCCACCCTAACAGGGAAGCATCTGTGTTTACAGTGGCCCTGGGCTGGGGGAAGACAGAACAGTCAACAAAGATTTGTTTCTGGCTTCATCCACCATAACACTTCTTTCTTGCAAAGGTTTGTAAGACATATCATGTGGTTGACTGGATGGGTTAAGATAAACCATTGTGATGAAAGGAGTCACTGAAATAGTCTCATGAATAACCTTGCCAGAGGTACTAAGGTAATGGTTGCTGCCATAGAGCCTAATAGTTGTAGTACAAGGCGTGCTGGTACAAATGTCTATGGAAAGAGGACTTGAATCTGGTTTCTTATTTTTGAAAGCCTGTGAGGAAGGGAAGCTTGGCAGGACATTGTGTTGGAGATTGCTCCAATGAATTCCAGTGTTTTTGTTGGAGACATGTAATTTCTCCATATTGATAGTGATACCTAGGCAAAGAGCAAGGCCTTGAGTGTAAGGCAGAATGAAAATGAGATGGTTCCTGGTCATTCAATATAAGGGCTAAATTGCTACCCCACAAAAGGGTCATAAGATGGGGAAAACCTTGTTCTGGCAAGGTGCTCAATCTTTGGGACCGCAGATGTCATCATAGGTGGAGCCGAGTAAGACATCAGTACCATGACCGGGGATGGCACCAATGCTGGTACTGGAGTAGTAGCCTGTGATAAGATCAAAGTCAGCACCGAGGGAGAGGCAGAGACACTGGTGCCAAAGCAGTCTACGCAGACAGAGCCGAGGTAATCTGGTGTCAACTTGGTTCCGAAGAGGACGGAGATGTCGGTACAGAGTGACTCCGCTTTTATGTTTCTTAATATCCTTAGGATTAAGAGGTGGTGAGACTTCCATCCCAGAAAGAGCCTCAGAGAAGGGTGTTTTCAACATACCCTTTAAGATGTTTGTTCTTGCGCTCAGCTAATGTACAGTTGCTGAAGCCAGAGCAGATATCACAAGACACATTATGGTCAACGGCCAAACAAACACATCGGGCGTAACTGTGAGTTGGGCATCTTACGCCCACATTTATCACACTGCTTAAAACCCAATTTAGTTTTATTGGACATCATAAAGAACACAAAAAACTAAATTACCAAAATCACCACTTGAACAGTAGAGTTATTGTAAGCAGAAGAGTGTCTTTTTTTGTAACCAATAGAAAAAGTACCAACAATGGTACTAAGAAATTCCACAAGTGGTAAAGGAGAGGAACATTACCAATGATGATATTAAACCTACTGAAGGTAGGTTTTATGTAAGAAAGTATAAGAATTAAAGACAAGGAGAAAGGCTTGAGAAAAACTGACTAAAAGGTAATTATACAGATAGACTACAAAAAACCCACTACACTTAGCTTGAGAGAAATGCTTGGTATGTCTGACAAGGAATGTGCCAAATGAGATCTGGACTGAGAGAGGGGCATTTTGGGTAGGATTTAGCTGAGAGTTTTTGGCTGGCACAAGCTTGGCTGTCTCAGTTCAGAGGATGGAACTGAAGTCCTAACAGTAAGAAATGAAGATTTACATCAGATCTGTAGATCTAAATCAATATCTTCTAGGGTTGGTGTTTGAATCAGTCATCCACTTAAGGACAGATCTAAATATCCTTTGCCCCACAGAAACTGCTGCAGCCAAGCTCTTTGTAAACACCATGGGTGAAATAAGTATAAACTGAAAAGCAAGGAAATAAGTTGCACACAAGCCCCTCCTGCTTTGAATTATGGTACTGTCTTGTCTACCATTATTATAGGTATATGAAAGTAGGGAAATTGTAAATCCAGGGTAACCATGAATGTTTATGGAGAGCAGAGCAGGAAAATGGTTGGAAAGATTAACATTCTGAATTCTGGAACTACTAGAAACTTGATTAATGTCCTTTGAGTCATCATTTCTTGGAACTAGAAATAGTTTTGACTATTATCCCATTTTAAACTCCCACAGCTCCCTGTCACAGGCAGTCTTGTAAAACTGTTTGACAAAGTATCTGTTCTCTGGGCACTGGTGGAATGCCTGACTAAAAGAAAAAAAGCAAAGGTTAATGAACTAGAGTTTGGGGCTTTGGGCCAGGATTCTTAGGAAGCAAGTGTACAGAATAACTCTCCCACTCTTGAAAACAGTCCCAAACTGCAGCCATGGGATGTGAAGGTGGTTTTGCAGAGGGTACAGGTTCAGGTGGGATTTAAAGGGTAGGGGAAGAACACCTCAGTTGAATTACAACTCATCTGCTTGCCACTTTCTTCTGCATGGATTCTTCTGGCTTATTACTTCTGTTTTACCCTCCAGTAGAAGGGACAACTCTGAGTAGAATAATCTCATTTGTCAGGTGAGTGAAACAAGAAGTTATATACTCACCATAACGTTCGATGTAAGTAGTCCATCTACCACTTTCTTAATGGGAAGTCGGAGCCGATGCTGGCTCTGACTCAGCCATACTCTAGCTCGAAGTCTTTCAATTGGCTGGGCTAACGTATACTGGAAGAATCACGCAGATACAAATAAGCAAAAAGGTTTATTTTACATGCATGGAGACATACTACAAAGTACATGGTGTGTCAGCAGTCTAAATTCTGTACATTTCACATGGGTTTTTATACCCTTTCCTGCACGTACACAGTGGCTGATTACTAGACAAGGAATTTCACTCAAGGCTATAAATTCACATCCTGGAGCCTTAGATGGTCAGAGGTCAGGCACAAGATAAGCTAGTGCCTGGATCAAGGTATCATCTGTGCATTCCTCTTTGGTCAGCAAATCCTTTACAAGAAAAACAACTTATTTTAGCTTATTTCTTTGCACGCAATGCAGTTTCACATTTTAACCCTTACTATACATGATACAAAGATGTTGAACACAAAGATTCTTACTACATTTTCCCCCTAACAACACTTTGTATCATCAGTAATACATTTTATTCATACAGTTTTTCGCATGACTCATGTTCTGTATATTCAGAATAATAAGCTTTAGTTGCATTGGCAGACAATACATTTGATATCATCATTCGGATGCAAGGAATGCAGCAACAACCCAACAGTAGGAATATAATGGCACCAACACATATAGCAATTAAGACATTCATAAGTACTGTTTCCCAATTTCTAAACCAATTTTGGAAAAAGTCAGTTAATGGATTTTGTCCTGGTTTTGTAAGTTTAGAAACTTGTTGTAGGACCTCCAGATGGCTGTTAATGCCATATTTGTTGTCTGTAATGAACGGACAACACTTTAGTACCTCCTCGCCGCTAGGGTGAAATCGAGCGCCATACGATCTTGCAATGCTACAGTCCTCATTGCAGTTAACTCATCCATCACCAATTCTAGCGCAGAAAAAGTTGCATTGCTCAGAGTTTCTAACAGTTTTGACAGTTTTCTGAGCTCCCAAATGGATTTTACTGTCCCATACACTGGAAGAATACCAGCCCAGGAAATAACATCATCGCCCAAGTCCATGTGTGATAGCCCCTTGCTGCTACTATGGGCCAAATCATGGTGATAGATCCAGGATGCATCAACGTTACCTACGGGATTAACAGGTTTATTAACAGCACGCATTTCAGATTTTACCTTGGGGAAGAAAAAATGTATGTCTTATAGCTGGTGCTAAATAACCCAAAAAGCAACTGCCTGACCAATTCCTTGGTAACCATTTGTATGCTTTTCTACCACAGATAAAATAATTATTTACTTTAAGTGTAATATTGACTGGAACAGAGTGATTTCCTTTGTCTTGCAGCCCTTTAAACAAAAGATCATACACAGATAACATTTTTTTCAAAGAAACTTGTCATTAACAAGCCCTGTACTATTAACAAGCACTCTTATAGGCTTGAAACTCGTTGCACAGTGCCCATCTATTGTACAGTTATGAATTATGGTTACATTACACTGACTCCATCCAACCTTGCAGTTCCATTCTGGCGACCCATGAGGGGTAATGCTATTTTGTCCTTTAAGGCTACATTTGAAGTTTCAAATAGTAAATTAGTCCATGTATCATTTGCCCCCAAAGGGACTGTACCTAACATTAGACCACCATGTACAGTAGGGATAGCCGTACATATCCAACAATTTGAAACATTAAAAGATAGAGCATATGCATACTTAATAGCTTGATATGTATTAAAAGGCGGATGCCAAGCCGTTTTCTCGGCTCTCTTTAATTGGCTAGTCTTGTTTGAAAATAAAAACGGCCAAAACAGAAAAGTAACAATCCCACTTATTAACAACAAAATTAGTTTGGAATGTTTTGTGGGAAAGGCTATTCCCTTCCAGTATTTTTCTGCATTGCTACAATAGTCAGATATTCATACAAAACAAGATTACTACTAATCAGTGTTCCTCAGGGGAACTCAAGTTTTTGTCCAGTTCAAACTGTTTTACCAGTTTACAGTGTGTCAGATGGATCCACGATGTTCTTTTTTTTTATTCGGACTGCTGTAGGTGTTGCTATTAAAACCTGGTATGGACCTTCCCACTTGGGGGAGACCCATGTCTTCCTCTTGACAATTTTAATCTAAACCCAGTTCCCGGGTTTCGCTTCCAGGATCCTGTTGTTCTTAAAGCAATCATTTGTTAGAGAAGTGTTAGTCCTGGTCAGCAATTTCCTCATGTAATCTGCTATCTCTTCACCCACCTCACATTCCGCAGGCAAAAGATTTTGCCACTGCGGGACGTAATAAGGTCTCCCGTATAATAGTTTAAATGGTGTGACCCCTTTTGAGGTGGGAGTGGTACGCATAGACAGGAGTGCCAGAGGTAAGCAGTTTATCCAAGACTGATGTGTCTCGGCCATGAGTTTACATAACTTGCCTTTGAGAATGCCATTATGGCGTTCAACCAACCCTGCTGACTGTGGGTGGAAGACACAATGGTGTTTTAACTCTATGAAAAACGGCGGCCAGCTTTTGAATAACTTGGTTTACAAAATGTGTGCCATTATCAGAATAGATGCGTGTAGGTAGCCCAAAATGAGGGATATGTTATTTGTAAGGGCCTTGGCTACCGACAGTGCATCTGGGTGTGCTACCGGAAAAGCTTCAACCCATTTCGTAAAAGCGTCAATAATGACTAACACAAATCGCTTTTGTTGAACAGGAGTTAGTTCAATAAAATTTATGCAGATTGTGTGAAATGGATATGGAGGCAGCGGAAAAGCTGCTGGGGTGATCCACACCCCACCACCATGGTATCGTGCACAAAGCAGGCACGATAAACAAAATTGTTTGGCGTATGCTATAAAGCCCTTGGTCCAGAAAATTTGCTGGATCATTTGAACCATAGCAGCAGGGCCCAGATGCGATGGGCCATGCGTCACTAATGAGGCATACCTAAAAATGTTTGTTGGCAAGACAGACTTATCATTTGGACCTACAAAAACTCCCTGCTTTTGAATAGCCCCATATTTAATCCATCGCTGTTTTTCCCGAACTGTACTAAGTTCCTGCATTACCTGTAAAATTTGTAAATCAAATTTATCTGTAGGATGAAGTTCCCTCTGTGTGGTCTCGAGTGCAAAGGTAGAGGTTAAGGCTATACTTTTTGAAGTTTTGTCAGCCAGTGCATTTCCAAGCGATACCGGATCCTTGTCATTCGTGTGCACTACGCACTTACAGATGGCCAGTCCCCGTGGCAGTTGGACAGCTTGTAAGAGGCTAAGGATTAAATCCTTGTGGGTTATTTCCTTTCCTGAGGCCGTAACCATTCCCCTATTTTTCCATTGCTGTGCAAAGACATGGACCGTGGAAAAAGAATACTGACCATCTGTGTAGATAGTAACTGCCTTATCCTTGGAGATGGTGCATGCTCTGGACAAAGCAATCAATTCGGCCGCTTGTGCGGACAGGTTCCTGGGGAGGGGGTTTGCCTCCAGTACCTTAGTCTCAGTTGTGACTGCATAACCCAGTTGTATAATGCCTGCCTCATTTTTACATGCTGACCCATCTACAAACAGGGTCCAATCTGAATTTGCCAAAGGTTGGTCCTTAAGGTCTGGTCTTGGTAAGACATTAGAGTGTATTAAATCTAAACACACATGAGGGGCACCATCGTCAGCTGTAGGTAACAGCGTGGCTGGATTAAGAGTGGTGCATTGCTCAATGGTCATGTGTGGTTGTGATAGTAGCGTTGTCATGCAGGATGTGTCTGCTAGGAGAGAGAAAGGTAACTTTATCCTGTAGTAGTATTACCGCGAGGTACTCGTAAGGTAAGATCATGAAACAAAACTAGGGTTGCAGACGCTTGCACAGCCTGTGCGGCTGCGACTACTGCTTGTACACAGTGTGGCAAAGATCGTGCCACTGTGTCCAATTTACTGGAATAAAAAGCTAATGGTCTCAACTTATCCCCATAAGTTTGCAACAGAACCGATGTCATAAAGTCCTGCTTACAATCTACTGTCTGAACAAAGGGTTTTGTATAGTCAGGGAAACTAAGTGTTGCAGATCCTGCTATCAATTGTTTTACCCTAGTAAATGCCAGTATTGCCTTATCCGTCCATTGCAGCGCGTCATGTGCTGCCAAGGGAAGTGCGAAAATAAGTTCCGAAAGTGGACTTACTTCCTCTGCATAGTTGGGAATCCAACTATGGCAAAAATTTGTTATTCCTAAAAATGACATTTCTTTTTTTGTGCTGGGCATTGGTGCCTGTAACATAGCTTCTTTTCTACAGTTATCTAGTTGTCTACCAGCAATTGAAATGGTATAGCCCAGATATTGTACTTCAGTTTTACAAAATTGTAATTTAGATTTACCTTATGTCCCTCTTTCGCCAAAAAATGCAATAACCGAATAGTTTCGGACTCACAGACAGCCTCCGTGGGTGCAGCCAGTAAGATGTCGTCCACATACAACAGTAGATGACAGCCATGCTCTGGTTGAAACTGTGCCAGGTTTGTCATTTCTTGCGAAAAGATTGTAGGGCTTTCACAATATCCCTGCGGTAGTCGTGTGTATGTGTACCGCTTGCTCATAAACGTAAAAGCGAACCAAAACCTACTATCTTCCTGTAGGGGAATAGAAAAGAATGCGTTACTAATGTCAATAACAGAAAAATATTTATCCGTGGGAAGGATATCATTTAACAAAACAGATGGATCAGGGACCATAGGAGCCCTTGGCACTACAGCATTTACAGCCTGCAGATCCTGTACCATTCTCCATGTCCCGTCCGTTTTTTTTACTGGAAACAAGGGTGTGTTACACAGTGAATCTGTACATGGAATTAAAACCCCAGCTCTCAGTAGAGCCGTGATCACTGGAAAAATGCCTTCTGCCTTTTTACTTAATGGATACTGACGCTTATGAGGTCTAAAAATCGGATTTTGGAGTTATTTTAACCTGTCCTGCTGTTTTCATTAGCCCAATGTCGTGCTGTCCTAGGGACCATAAGGATTTTGGCACTGACTGTAGTTTTAATTCTTTTTGTGGGGTCAGAAAGCATAGTCAGGATGGCATGCCTCTTGTAAAACTACGGAGGACACCTTTTCTTGATTTTCCGCTTCTTTTTCCTGATACTGGGGTGGACCGATCATTTCTTTAGGGACTTCTGGATACAAGGGTGGGGCTGTCGGTTTACGACAGACAACAGATGTGTCGTCATCTTCTTTATGGACAAAAAATGCACCTTTTTGCACTCGAGCCACCACTTTCCTTATTCGAAAATTGTTCCCTATGCCTCTTAGCTTCTTTTAACCATTTCTGTGCTTGAGGGAATCCCACCTTTACTTGATTTTTTAACTTTGCCTCCTGCGTCCCTACGCAGATTTCTCACCAAATTTTGACATTCTGATCTATTTAAGTTACCACTAAAATCCATAATTTGTCTTTCATTTTTTTATGTATTTTAAGTTTTTTTTTTTTTCTTGGATCTAATTTAAACATATATTCCTCATCTTCAGTCCTTTTATTTAAGCAGCCCTTACTAGCACAACAACTGCTTTCTATTCCCATTTTTCTTATTTAAAAGAAAAACTGTTTCCTTTTCCTGAGATCTCTACCGGTCTTTTGTAAAATTTAAACAAAAGAAATTCCTTTACGACTAGTCCCTTTGTTCTTTTTAAAGAGAGAACAATACAAAAAGAAAGAAAAAAAAATGTTACGCTTACCTTTCTGCGGTTCTTTTGCCCCGTTCGTCACCGTCCCACGGATCGAATCTAAGAGTGACTGGCCTCTACTTATGACTTTTGTCGGAGGTCTTTCCGTTCAAGGGAGCCCGAGATTCGTTCTCCCTTTCCTGTACAGGTTTTTCAGTCCCTCTTATGTGATTCGTACCGTGAAGAGGTGGCCCCATGGTCTTGGGCGCCAGAAATGTCAAAAGATTTTAATACTCTTAACATATACTGGAAGAATCACGCAGATAGAAATAAGCAAAAAGGTTTATTTTACATGCATGGTAGACATGCTACAAAGTACATGGTATGTCAGCAGTCTAAATTCTGTACATTTTACATGGGTTTTTATACCCTTTTCCTGCACGTACACAGTGGCTGGTTACTAGACAAGGAATTTCACTCAAGGCTATAAATTCACATCCTGGAGCCTTAGATGGTCAGAGGTCAGGCACAAGATAAGCTTGTGCCTGGATCAAGGTATCATCTGTGCATTCCTCTTTGGTCAGCAAATCCTTTATAAGAAAAACAACTTATTTTAGCTTATTTCTTTGCACGCAATGCAGTTTCACATTTTAACCCTTATTATACATGATACAAAGATGTTGAACACAAAGATTCTTACTACAACTATTATCCCATTTTTAAACTCCCACAGCTCCCTGTCACAGGCAGTCTTGTAAAACTGTTTGACAAAGTATCTGTTCTCTGGGCACTGGTGGAATGCCTGATTAAAAGAAAAAAAGCAAAGGTTAATGAACTAGAGTTTGGGGCTTTGGGCCAGGATTCTTAGGAAGCAAGTGTACAGAATAACTCTCCCACTCTTGAAAACAGTCCCAAACTGCAGCCATGGGATGTGAAGGTGGTTTTGCAGAGGGTACAGGTTCAGGTGGGATTTAAAGGGTAGGGGAAGAACACCTCAGTTGAATTACAACTCATCTGCTTGCCACTTTCTTCTGCACGGATTCTTCTGGCTTATTACTTCTGTTTTACCCTCCAGTAGAAGGGACAACTCTGAGTAGAATAATCTCATTTGTCAGGGGAGTGAAACAAGAAGTTATGTACTCACCATAATGTTCGATGTATGTAGTCCATCTCGCCTCACATTCTTACCCATGGAGGTCGGAGCCGTACTTCGGCTCTGACTCAGCCATACTCTAGCTTGAAGTCTTTCAACTGGCTGGGCTAAGAGGTATCCCATACTACCCTGCTCTCTTTCCCCAGATCTTGTTTGCTGCAAGCTCAATCACTCCCCTTCATCCACATGACACAAAAGGAAAAAACATTCCAATAATAAGAGTACTGAAACCAGAAGTAACCTTTAGGTCCCCCAGGATGGGGAATGGAGGGGGGGGGGTTAGTAAGAATGTGAGGCAAGATGGACTACATACATCGAACGTTATGGTGAGTACATAACTTCTTGATGTTATGTAGTCCAATCTCTCCTACATTCTTACCCGTGGGACAGCGTCCCCAGCACCTGAACCCAGGGAGGCTCAGCGGAAAATACTCCTGAGCACTATGAAACCAAAGAAAGATCTGCCTCTGTATACCAAATCCAATTTGTAGTGAGTAATAAAGGTGTGAGGAGATGCCCATGTACCTGCAGCACAAATATCATCCATAGACATCCTGGCCTGAAATGCTGTAGAGGTAGACCTAGATTGGGTAGAATGAGCCTTCACTCTAAATGGTAAATCCTTATCACCAGAGGCATAAATGAAGGAAATACAACTAGAGATCCATCTAGACAAAATCACTTTGGAAACAGGAGACCCAATTTTGTTTTCTGAAAATGAGACAAACAGCTGGTCTGATTTTCTAAGATCCTTCGTTCTATGGAAATAAAAGTGCAAATGCCTGTGAACATCCAACTGGTGAAGTTTGAATTCCACCCTATTAGAGAACTCTGGAAAAAATATGGGCAGCTCAATGGATTGGTGGGGAGTACTAACCGAAGCCACTTTTGGCATAAAGGAAGGGTTTGGTCTGAGGGAAACCCTGTCCCTGTGAAAAAATCAAGTAAGGCGGTCTTATTGACCAGGCTTGGAGCTCTGAGACACGTCTGACTGAAGTGATGGCTACCAAGATAGTTTTCCAAGTCAAATATTTCATGTCACAAGTAGCTGCAGGCTCAAAGGGGGAAGTGGTGAGGCATTGTAGCACAAAATTTAGATCCTAAGGCGTAACCGGTTCAAAGACTGGAGGGCAAAGCAGCACAGTGCCCATCAAAAATGCCTTACAAAGTCTATGTGCCATTAAACTGGGTTCCATTGGCAACGTGAAAAGTGGAAATAGCCGCCAACTGGACTTTTATGGTAGCGGCTGCTGAACCTTGATTGAAAAGCATGGAAAGAAATTCCAGAACTGAAGAGATCGGGGCTGTATAAGGATCAATTTGCCTTGCATGAGCCCATATGGAGAATCTTTTCCATTTACTGGAATAAATCTTCCTGGTCAAAGGCTTATGGGAAGAAGATAGAAATATGAACCACTTCCGAAGAAAAACGAAACCTGATCAGTGATGAAAGTGGAGTAGCCAGGCTGTCAACCGGAGGGTTTGAAGAGAGGGATTGAACTGTCCTGACATACGAGTCAGTAGGTCTGGCTGTGGGTCCAGAATCCAGGGTGCGTCCATAAGATAGGGATGGAGAAAGGGGAACCAAATTTGACTAGGGCAGTGTGGAGAAATCAGAATCATTTTGCTTCCCAAGGATTGCGCTTTCTTAATAACCTTGGTCAGCAGAGGAACAGGAGGGAAGGCATACAGTAGACCGGGGGGCCAATCATGGGCCAGGGTGTCCCTGCATGACTCCCTCTGAGGGGGAATAAGGGTGAAGTAGCTGCTGCTCTTGGTATTCAGGGGACTGGCAAATAGGTCGCAAGGTTGACCCCATCTGTGGAAAATCTGCTCCGCAACTTGACTGTTCAGGGACCACTCATGAGGCATAAGAATAGCTCTGTTCAACCTGCCGATCACGTTAGACTTCCCCGGAATGTGCGTTGCTACAAGAAAACATTGGGAAGACACTGCCCACTGCCACACTCACATGGCCTTTCTGCAAAGGGGATAAGACCTGGTTCCACCTTGTTTGTTCAGATACCGTACCGCCAACATTGTCTGAGTGTATTGCAATAGTCCTGAGAGGAAGAAAGCTCTGAAGTGCTTGCAATGCTAGTAGCACTGCTCTCATCTCCAAGATATTGATATGTAGATGCATCTCATGTTCTTGCCACATGCCTTGGACTGTCCTGCCGAGATAATGCCCCCCCCCCCATCTGGGAGGCATCTGTGGTCACTGTGGCAACAGGAGGGGATGGAATGAAGGGTTTCACCGCATTGAGGCTGCTGGTGTGAAGCCACCAGTGTAGATCCTGCTTGCACCTGTGTGATTATGAGATGAGAAAGTGGCATATTTTGTAGAGACCACTGGGTGAAGAGCATCCACTGAAGGAGCCTCATGTGTAGCCTCGCAACAGGGACCAGCATAATTGTTGAGGCCATCGTCCCTAACAATTTCGGAACCATTTTTGCCTTCACTTTCTTTAAAGGGAGCAACGAGATTACCTGTTGTTGCAAACCTTGAATCCTTTCTTGAGGTAAAAACGTCCTCATGCGCACAGTGTCTAAATCGGCACCTATATAAAGGTGACACTGAGGTTGACAAGGCAGACTTTTCCCAGTTTAGAGTGACACACAATTATTGACACAAATTGATCGTGGTGTCTCTGGTCTGTAGTAGTAGATGCCTGGTGGTGGCAGAGAGGAGCCAGTCGTCCAGGTACGGAAACACTTGGAATCCCTGACCTCAAGTGAGCTGTCACCACTGCCATACATTTGGTGAAGACCAAAGGGCAGGGCTCGAAATTGAAAATGACTGGCTCCCAGCCAGAAGCGCGTGACTTCTGGATGTCCTGTCCATTTTTATATGGTAGTAAGCATTCTTGAGGTCAATGGAGTACATCCACCCTTTTCCCAACAATGGGAGAATAGATTGCAATGTGACCATTCGGAACTTGGACTTCTTCACGTGGAGGTTCAAGCGGCTGAGATTCAAGATGGGGTTTTCGGCACCAAAAAGAATCTGGAGTAAGTCTCTAATCTGATGTGGTCTGAGGGGACATGCTGGATGGCTTCTTTTTCTAGCAGCTTTTGAATTTCTGAAGCTGTGAAATCCCTTTGATTGGGTGGAACATCTGGGATTCTTTTGATCGGCGGGGGAGAAGAGAATGGAATGGGATATCCTCTGGAAATAATTACCCACTGGTCCTGAGTGATGTGCTGCCAGACTTCTGGGTATAGTGAGATGTGATCCCCAACTGGCTCAGGAGAAGCGCAGTCAGGCCTCCCATCAGGAGCACTGGTAGGAAGGACCACGAAAGGAGTCGTGGTCTCCCTGGTTACGCAGGCCTCCTCTGCCTCTAGGGCGATGTCTACCTGAGTTGCCACCCCCTCCCCTGCCCCAGGAGGGGGATTCACTGTGCGTCAGGGAAAAATCTCTGCAATTTCTTGAACTACATTTTCCCACCCTTCTGGCTCTTGGGATAAGGTCTAGAAGGTATGGAAAAATGGACTTCCACGGCAGAGAGTTTTACCCTCTTGCTCGCACTTAGTGCGTCTTTCACCTTGGTTCTGAACAAGGAGGAACCATCAAAAAGGCGTTGGTGAATGTAGACTTAAAAGCCTCCACGAAGTTACAAAGGTGCATCCAGGAGTGTCTCCTGAGAGAGACTCCAGAACTCGCTGCCCTACTCGCTCCTTCGGCTGCATAGGAGATCAGCCTCATGGAGGAGTTAGCTATAGAATTTAAGGTAGACATCTGAACATTGACTGAGTCACTGCGTCAGATATGTTACCTTGAAGAGCATCTCCAAGCTCTTGCAGGAGATCTCTTTGGAGCCTTGTAAAACGTGATAAGTAATTCAGCGACAGCAGAGTAAAGGCCGCTGAAGAAAACATATGCTTCCCATACCGATCCATGTTCCTACACTCCTTGTTAGGGGGATGGACGGTAGAAAGTCTCAGCCAGTTCCTTCGTGGTGGCAGCTACCACCACCATGGCATCTACTGGGACACCTTTCGCAATAAAGTCTTTGTCAGCAGGGGCAGAGAGAAATTTGTTGGGTCTCCTGGGGACTGGTTCCACAGTGTCAGGGGTTTCCCACACCCTACGACAAACCAGATCCAGGAGTTCTAAGGGTGGAGAGACCCAAGAGGCGGAAGGCTGAGCCCCAAAGGCCTTCAGGAACACTGACTCCTCTTCAAAGGGGGGTTTTGAGGGCCAGTCTCCTCTCTGTTTAAAGATCTCTAGGATATCAGAAAAGGAGATATCCTCAGACTACGACTTGGGGAATCCCTCTGATTCCTCGAGGTCAATGTCTGACGAGAGAGACTCTTCCTGGGAGTCTAAGTGCTTCCTCTTGCATGTTCGTTTTCTGGGGGGCTCCTCAGGCACAAACTCTGGTGAGCTCTCAGAAAATGGGGGAGCACTCATAGGGGTCTCCTGAGGCCTTGGGTCTCTGCTGTCTAAAGATAGAGGGTGATCAGAGACTGTTACCAGGGCTGAAGGGGGCAGTGTGTCAGAAAGTACAGTTTTGTACCTACCATAAATGTAGATGTTCGTGTGCTCATACAGCTGCAGTCATTACAGATGGGGGTTATCCAGCCGTCAGGCGGGTCCTCGGCCGAATTCCAAAGTCTAGGTCCGGCGTTGGTTGTCGCTTCTTCCCTGACGTCAGTGTGGCAGGGGTATAAAAGAGGCAGCCAATGCCATTTTCTTCAGGTTTTCTTGCCCCAGATGTCAGGTGCCCCCAGAAGGAAGGCAAAACATAAAATTATGCAAACATGCAATGTAGATAAATCAAAAAACAGTAGCTGCAAGCAAATACACCATAAAAGAATACCCCAAAATGGTTGTATGATAAAGGTGTTTGTCATAAGGCCTGCCCTAAGAGGGGCTGGAGGGGGGGGTAACCTGGACTGCAGCTGTATGAGCACTCTAACATCTACATTTATGGTAGGTACAAAACTGTACTATGTTCATCGTGCATACAGCTGCAGTCATTACAGATGGGAAGAATCCCAAAGCTAAGTAGGGGTGGCAGGCACTAAGTGGAACTAGGAGGAGCAAGGATGCCCTGCAAGACTGCTTTGGCAAATCCCGCTCTAGATTTAGAGTATAGTGGAAGGTGATAGTGCTTGGAGAAAGTGTGCACTGAACTCCAAGTGGCTGCTTCCAAAATGTCCTTGGTAGGAACCCCCCTGAGGAAAGCTGCAGAGGTAGCTGTGGCCCTGGTGGAGTGGGATCTGATGTTTGTAGGCACAGTTTTTCCATGAAATGAGTAACAAAAGCGTATGCAGTGGGCTATCCATTTTGAGATTGTCTGTTTGGAAATAGCCTTTCCTTGAGCACCTGTAGCATAGGACACAGAGTTGCTCAGATTTCCTGGATGGCTTTGTCCTGTCCAAATAATAACGAAGTTGTCTGTGAATGTCCAAGGAATGTAGTAGCCTTTCCCCTTTGTTTTGTGGATTAGGATAAAAGGTAGGTAAGTGGATAGGCTGATTCAAAGCTACACTGGATACTACCTTTGGCATAAAGGTAGGGTTGGTTCATAAGGAAACTCTGTCCTGATGGAAAATGATGAAAGGTTGCACAGCCATGAGGGCCTGTAGCTCAGAAACCCTGCGTGCTGAGGTGATAGCCAGAAGGAAGGCTGTTTTCCATGACAAGTATTGTAGTTCTGTTGAAGAAGCTGGCTCGAAGGGCGGAAGAGTCAGCTTTTCCAATACGAAGTTGAGGTCCCAAGCAGGGACTGGTGGTTTCCTTGGGGGTTTTATATTCTTTGCCCCTCTGAGGAACTGCCTTAAGAGAGGATGAGAGAATAAAGGAGGATCTGTGTTGTATTGTGCAGAAATGGCTGAAGCGTGGATTTTGATGGAGAAGAAGGAAAGTCCACTGTTTAACATCTCAGCTAGGTACGTAAAATTTGAGGTAAATTTATTACCCAAGGATTCTGGCCCTTTTCTTGATTCCAGGCACAAAATAGTTTCCATTTGGCAGAGTAGGCTTTTCTAGTAGAAGGTCTTCTGGCCTCCAAGATGACATTCTGCACCTCCTTGGAGAGGAGGGTCTGTTGGGAAATCAAGGAATTCTCCATGCAGCTAGAGTTAGGGTTTTGAGCTGGCTGCGAAGGGTCTTGTAGTTGTGCTGGGACAACAGAAGACGGACTAGAGGTAGGATCCATGGTGGGGAATGTGTCAGGCTCTTCAGGAGCGGATACCAGTGTTGTCTTGGCCAGTCTGGAGCAATGAGAATCATTTTCGGCCTCTCTGCTCTGGCTTTTAATAGAACTTTGGGCAGCAGAGGAAGAGGTGGAAAGGCATAGACTGTCAACGTTGTCCAATTGAAAGAAAGTGCATCCACTTTCCAGGCCTGTGGATGATAGGTCCTTGAACAAAATATTTTCAACTGGTAATTTCTGTGGGTAGCAAAGAGATCTATGTCTGGCTGTCCCCATGCCAGAGTTATCTTTGTGAAAACTTGAGGATGCAACTTCCATTCGTGTGGATCTGTCATATTTCTGCTTAGGCCGTCTGCCAGTGTGTTTTCCTTCCCTGGCAGGAATTGCGCCTGTAATTGAATTTGCAATTCCAGTGCTGTGTTCCATAGGGTCATGGCTTGCCTGCACAGGGGGTATGAATGAGTTCCCTCCTGTTTATGTACCACATCACTGTGGTGTTGTCTGTCCTTATCAATAGCTGGCCTGGATGCAGTAGGTCTTTGAAGGTCATAATAGCATTTCCTTTTGGTTGATGTATAGGTGCTTCTCTTTTTGGGACCATTTTCCCTGAATGCACTGATCCGTCATGTGTGCTCCCCAGGCATAGTCTGAGGCGTCTGTTGTGATGATTTGAGTTGCTTGAGGTACACAAAGGGAGACCTGTGTTTCTTTGGCATGCTTGAGCCCACCACAGAAATTCCTTTTGAAGGCATGGAATGAGTGGTATAATTGTTTCCAAGCTGTGGCTGTGTTCAGACCATAAGTTTTTTGGGTACCATTGAAGTTTCCTCATATGCAGCTTTGCACATGGGATTAGTAGGATGCAAGATGCCATGAATCCCAGAGCCTGCAGGACTTTCCTTGCAGTCAGCCTGGTGAAGGTTGCCATTTTGAAGTATTGAGACAGTTGCCCTTGTTTGTCTGGCGTGAGGTAGGCCATCTGGGTGGTTGTATTCAAGCTGGCACCCAGGAAAATTATTTGTTGAGAGGGTATTAGTTTTGATTTCTTTTTGTTGACTGTGTACCCCAGAAAGTTCAACAGTTTTATTACAAATGCCAGGTGTTACAGTAACACGTCCTTGCTGTCTGCTTGGATCAGGCAGTCGTCCAGATATGGGTAGATTTGTATTCCTTCTAGTCTGCAGAAGGCGATTACTGATGCCAGGCATTTCATAAACACTCTGGGCGCAGTAGATAAGCCAAAGGGCAATGCAGAGAATTGATAATGGGTTGAACCTGCAAGAAATCTGAGGTATCTTCTGCAATCTTGTCTGATAGGGACATGCAGGTATGCCTCCTTGAGGTCCAATGTTACCAGCCAAGACTCCTTGCCCAGCATGGGAAGAAGCTGCTGTAATGTGAGCATCTTGAATTTTGGTACCTGTAGATATGTGTTTAGGATGGATAGGTCTAAGATAGGTCTCTAATCTTGGTCTTTCCTTGGTACCAGGAAGAGTCTGGAATAAAACCCTTGACCTTGTTCTTTTGCGGGTACCTCTTGAATCTCTCTCATGGTCATGAGAGCTGAAATTTGTTTTTGTGCCTCTGCCCTTTGATTTTGTGGCAGGTTTGGCATGCCTCTCATTTTTGGAAGGGTGTGAAAGTGGAACCTGTAGCCTCTGTCTATAATGTCCAGAATCCATTTGTCTTTTGTAACAATATGCCAATTTTTTGAGAATAGTGCCAGTTTTCAGCCCAAAGGTGCTGCCATTAAAGCTTTGCTTGGCAGGTATAGGGGGAAGTCATTGTGTCCATTTTCTAAATGACTGTGATCTATCTTCTCCACCTCTTGGGGTTGGTGCTTGCCACTGTCTGGCTCTGAAAGATCCTTGAGGTTGCCCTCTACCCCTTGGGCGTCTGTATCTGCCCCTTTGAGGTCTGTCCGTGGCTGGAAAGGACCAATTTTTTGAAGGCCAATTTCTGCTGAAACATGGAGGTTGTACCTGCAGGAAATCTTTCACTGCATTGATTTCGCTTTTTCCTCCATTTTCTTTAGTACCTCCTCAGCTTTAACACCAAACAATACATCTTTTTGAAGAGGTGCATCTAATAATTTAGCTTTGACATGATCTGGGTAAGGCTTGCTCTTTGAGCCAAGCATGCCTACGTATAACAGACCCCGTAACAGCAGCTCTACATGAGGCCTCAAGCATCAAAACCACACTGGAAGGTATGTTTACCCACTTGCTCTGCACCATGCAACAAATCCTGCAACTCTTTTAAATCTGGTTGTTTTGGTTGTGTTATTTTGCTTTTCAACTGAGATAACAAAAACTGTTGATACTTTAACATATGGAACTGACAGTTTAATGCCCTCATGGTTAAAGTGGCAGAGGTGTACACCTTTTTCCCCCACCTTTCTAAAGCTCTGGAATCTCTCTCTGAAGGCAATGGGTTTTTAGCAGTAGAGGCCTTAATTCCCTTGGGACCCTGTGAAATAGTTTCTGGGTCAGCAGTATGGCTTTTGTATAGGAACTGGTGTGAATCAGGAACCCGGTAATACCTGTCTGGTTTAACAGGAGCTGGAGACAGAGAATCTGGATTAAGGCTGGCCTCTGTGTACACATCATCCAATATATCTAAAACAGGATGGATGGCCAGGGGCCTATGCTGGGGGAGCAAAAGAAAATCCCTGAGCCTTTTCTTGGAATCTGAGTAATCTTGGCCTTCCCAGTGAAAGTGTTCCCTCAATGTATGTAGGGTTTCCCCCAAAAGAGTAGTCCTCGGGGGGGGGGGACGACTGAGGGAATAGACTCCTCTGCATCAGAGTCTTCGAAAGGGGAATAGGCATAATCCTGGTCCTCAATGTTCAGAAGTAATAGAGGCTTGATCTGAGGAAGGGTAGTCTTCCTCTAATCTGGGCCTTTTGTCAGAGGGGGGTTGAGAACCCCTGATAAGAGTAATCAAATCCTCAGCCATTTTGAGCATTTGTTTTTTAGGCATGGGGCCTTGAGAGGGGGTCGGAGGTCCCTGTTTTTTGGTTTTCATGGCTGCTTTAGATTTAGTGAAAGCTTTAATAGAGAAGGAGGAAGGCCTGAAGACACCTTGAGAAATGACAGGCCTGTCTAAACTGAGTTTCCCCAAAAGTGGCGTCGGTATCTGCAGTAGGAATGGGGGCAGAGGAGCCTACGACCTTGGGTACTGAAGACACCGGTAATGTAGTGTCATCGGTACTCAAGGGCTGTGTAGGTGCCTCGCTGAGAACCGGTAGTTGGCCTTAGCGTGGTGTCAGTAGTCTGTGCGGACCTCGTATGTTTGTCCTTATCTTTGCGTCTTTTACTCAAAACTGGAGTCGGAGTATCCGACGACATAATATAATTAAATTTTTTACCAAAATAGTGAAGGGCGAACTCCGCCCGGCAGTTAATAGTGCGCTTGTTGAATCTAGCACAAAAACGTCAGGCCGAGACGTCGTGGTCTGGGCCTAAACAAGGTATACAGAAAGAGTGGAAATCCTTATGCGGTATTTGCTTCCCACATGAAATGCAATTATTAACTTTGTCTGACATCGGTCTGAGGCAAGAAAAGTTTCCCCAACGGGGTACTTAGCTTTCAAGAAGACTTTGGCGGAAATATTTTCGTAAATCTCAGGAGCTGGCCAACTGGCACTTGTGAACTGCTTCTGCTTCGGGCACCGCGTGGCAAGAAAGACTGAAGAAAATGGCGTTGGCTGCCTCTTATACCCCTGCGGCACTGACATCAAGGAAGAAGTGACGACAACCGACGCCGGACCTAGACTTTGGAATTCGGCCGACCGAGGACCCGCCTGACGGCAGGATAACCCCCACCTAATGACTGCAGCTGTATGCACGATGAACATCTGTATGATGCAGCTGAGGATCTGGCCAGCACGCTCCGCATGACCTCGAAAGCTGGTCCCCACGGCTCCGAAGATAGACTAACCATGGAATCTCTCGGAGCAGAGGGGACAAGGTCCGAAGCAAGAGTCTGGCTCACTCAAGCCGAAGCACCGAGTGGGAGGCTGGGAGCCGAAGAGCATCCTGAGGCCTCCCCTTCGGGTCCAACTGAGGAACCATGAGTCCTGGACCCTGTGGACGGAGCCGACTGGGTCGGAGCCAAGATCAGAACAGACAAGTTGGGATGGGCCATCGGAGCAGACCTAGAAGCATCATACGGCGCCAACCACTCTGGCTCCGAAGGCTGGGATTTGCTTGGAGGATCTATCTACGATGGATGGGTGACTGGCTCTGGAGCCGACTGGGCTGGAGCAGAAAGCAATTTAGCCAGCATTGGTGATTGGAGCAGTCTCTGCACCACTCTATCCACATCTACATCAGAGTGTGCCCTGGAGGACCTAGAGGACAAGGTGGGAGATCTAGACCTCCTCTCAGGAGACCTGCGAGGAAAAACCTGTCTAAAAACTGGAGACCGGCTCCGAGCTAGCATCTCAGTCACCAGCTCTGAAAAGCTGGGAGCCGATGTAGGTCCTGTAGCTTCAGAAACTTCCTTCGGCACCGAAGACAGTGGAGCCAAGGCTGCCACAGTAGATTTGGTAACTTTCTCCGAAGGCTCAGATAGTATAGACTGAGCTGGAGAACATTTCTTTGCTTTAGATGTTTTGGGAGAGGACTTAGCACTAGAAGACCTCTCCAAATCTTCCTCAAAGGAGGTTTTTAGTAGACCCATTCAGTATCAGCTTGTTCTTCCGTTCTTGAACACGAGGACTGAATGCATGACAAAAAGCACAAGATTCCTGAAGGTGTATAGCTCCCATACAACAAACATACCGAATGCCCATTGGTAAATGACATCTTGTACCCACATTTACTACACTTCTTGAAGCCCGAAGGCTTATGTTCTTTAGTATATTTAGACATAGTAGGCAGGATACTAAATACAACAAAACAGACTGACCAGCAAAAAGCACAGAAACAATAACTAAAACTACAGACAACACACCAGGACAACTCAAACGGTCCTGAAGGACAAACACTAAGAAGGACTAGGTCCTCTAACTTAAACAGTCCTAGCCCAGAGGGGATAGGTACCCAAGCACAAAAACACAGAAGGGAAACAGAAAACCACGGGAGGACTAGGTCCTCTAACTGAAATGGGCCTAGCCCGTAGGGAGATAGCTGACGGGATACCAGTAAAGTAGATAAGAAGCTGAAGGAGCGCAAAACTGCTTAACAACCACAACACACACACAGACTGAGCTATGAAAATAGCTTTTGGAGCAAAATATTAGTCAATTAAGACACAAAAGCTATACTTAGCCAGAGCCAAGAGTGAGACCACGTCTGAGCTTTGCGAGCTGCAAACGAGATCTGGGTAAAGGGAGCAGGGCAGCATGGGATACCTCTTAGCCCAGCCAATTGAAAGACTTCGAGCAAGAGTATGGCAGAGTCAGAGCAGAGGTTCGGCTCCGAACCCCACGGGTAAGAATGTAGGCGAGATTGGACTACAATAACATCTATTTTAGTATAATCTTCCCCTTTTTATCCAGCTTCTTGAACCTCTACTCCACAGGGAGTCCAAAAAAAGAAGTTATGTACTCACCATAATGTACCATCTGGGTAGGTAAACTTCATTTGTCAGCAACCTGTGGATTTCGGATCAGACACTGATCCGAGCCAGCAGCATACCAAGCAAAAATATCAGAGCTCCAAGCTCCTCCCCTACCCATATTGCACTGCAACCTCCTTCCAATCCTTAGATTGGAGTTTGACACTCCACACGTGACACCAACAAACTAAAACCCGAGACCCCTGAACCAAGGGCAAACATCAAGCTCATGAACTCCGAACATAGAGCTCAGCAGAAATATTCGCCAAGGTAAGGGGGAAGGAGGGAGGGACGGTTGCTGATAAATGAAGTTTACCTACTCAGATGGAACGTTATGGTGTGTATATAACTTCTTTATCTGAAGAAGTTAACTTAATTTGATCAGCTACCTGAAATCTTGGGAGGCCCTTAAGGAAGGTTATTCCAGAGCACTGCAGAGCCAAAGGAAGCCCTTCCGCTAGACACCAAATCCAGTTTATAATGAGTAATAAAGGTGTGAGAGGACGCCCAGGTAGCCGCTGGGCAAATGTCATCCAGGGAAACTCTAGACCAGAATGCGGCAGACGTTGTCATAGAACGCGTAGAATGAGCATGAACTCCTACTGGTTCTGGTAAACCAAGCTCTCTATATGCTTGTAGGATACAAAGGGAAATCCACCTAGCAAGAGTCACCTTTGAAACTGGTTTCCCTAAAAAAGGTTTAGCAAAGGAAACAAAAACTTGATCAGATTTATGAAAGACCGCCGTCCTGTGCAAATAAAAACATAATTGCCTGTGAACATCCAGCAAATGAAGTTTGTATTCCCCTTTGTTCTGAAAATTTGGGAAAAAGCATGCAAATTAATAGACTGATTAATGTTGGTCTCAGAAGCAACTTTAGGGAGAAAAGACCGATTAGTCCTGAGAGACACCCTGTCCTTATGAAACACTACATATGGGGGTTTCATACAAAGAGTCTGAAGCTCCGACACACTCCTGGCTGAGGTGATTGCTTTTGCAGTCTTCCATGACAAGAATTTTAAGTCAACTGATGCAGAGGGCTCGAAAGGAGGTGCAACTAAGGCCTGAAGAGCCGAAGACAGATCCTATGGCGGGGACAGATTCTTGAAAGGAGGTCTCAGAAGAAAAGTGCCTTTCAAAAAGGTCTTAAAAATTCTGGCAGCAGCGAGAGAGCCTAAATTGTCCCATACATGGAAATGAGAAATAGCCACCAGCTGGCCCTTCACTGTGGAAGAGCTGGCTCCTTGCTGGAAGATATGAGAAAGTCCAATACCGTTGGGATCGGAGCGAAGGATCCAGATTTCTCTGTGAATCCCAAATGGAGAACAGTCTCCATTTGCTACAGTAAATTTTCCTGGTAGAGGATTTATGTGCCGCAACCAAGATGGATTTAACAGGGGAAGAGATACTGGGAGTCCTAGCAACTAGTGGAACTGGAGCAGCCAAGCTGTGAGCTTCAGGCTGTTCAGATTCGGAGGAAGCATTCCCGAGGGATGACTAATCAGATCCGGAATGGGATCCAAGGTTCAGGGTGGAGCTATGAGACTTGAGGCCAGAATGGGGCTATGAGGATCATTCTGCTCCCCAACAGACAAGTTTTCTGTAAGAATTTTGTCATGAGCAGGGGATACGCATAAAGAAGACTGGGTGGCCAAGCATGAACAAGAGCGTCTCTGGGGGCTTCCTCCGTCGGGGGGATTAGAGCAAAAAACTCACTGCACTTCACGTTGGATGGCGATGCGAAGAGATTGCAGCAAGGCTGACCCCACTTGAAGATCTTTTCCGATACACAAGGGCTCAGAGACCAATCACAGGGAAAAAGGATAGTTCTGCTCAATTTGTCTGCCAAGATGTTGGACCAACCAGGAATGTACGTTGCAATCAGAAAGCGGTTGGTGGAGATCGCCCATTCCCAAACTCTCATGGCTTCTTGACAAAAGGGATAAGACTTGGTCCCCCCCGTTTGTTGATATACCAGACCACTGACATTGTCTGACTGGATCGCAATAGTTCCTAGAGGTAGATAAGCATGAAGGGCCTGCAAGGCTAAAAGGACTGCTCTCATCTCTAGAACATTTATATGCAGAACGATCTTGCTTTGAGTCCACGTGCCTTGAACAGTCCTGCCCGAACAGTGCCCCCCCCACCCTAGGCAGGAGGCATCCGTGGTCACCATGGTTTGGGAATGGGGTGCAACAAAGGGACGTCCCTCCTGCAAATCCCAGGATCTGAGCCACCACGTGAGAATTTGTGCACACTGTTCAGAGGGATCGGAAAATATAGAGGCTAATGAAGTATCGACCACTGAACTTGCAATGTCAACTGTAAAATTCTTGTATGCAGACGAGCACAAGGGATCAGGTTGATAGCTGCTGCCATGGACCCTAAGGCTCTCCAGACTAATTCTGCTGGGGGTTCAGGGGACTGCAAAAGCGCTAACACATGAAATGCCAGGCTGTGTAGTCTGTCTGGAGTCAAAAATGCCCTGGCCTGAAGAGAATCTATTTGCGCCCCTATGAAGTCTAACACTTGAACAGGTTGAACAGGTTGAAGGGAAGACTGAGATTTATGGTGATGCCCAGCCGAGGTGATATCCAGAGAAAGAAATCTCTGGCTAGTTGAGTAGATGCCTGGTGGGAGTGGTGAGGAGCCAGTCCAGGTACAGGAAGACATGAATGCCCTGAAGTCTTAGGTGGGCTGCTACAACTGCCATGACCTTGGTGGACACCCTGGGGGCTGTGGTGAGACTGAAGGGTATGACCCTGAATTGATAATGACTGGCCCCTAGCTGAAAGCAGAGGAACCTCCTGGATCACCTGTCCATCAGGATATGGTAGTACGCATCCTTGAGGTCTATAGAGCACAGCCAGTCTTCCTTCTGCAAGAAGGGCAGGATGGATTGAAGTGTGACCATCTGGAACTTTTCCTTGGCAATGAACAGGTTCATTGCTGATAGGTCCCCAGTCTTTTTTGGCACCAAAAAGAACCTGGAATAGATGCTTGACCCGGACCGGTCTGGGGGCACCTGCTGGATGACTCTTTTCTAGCAGCTTTTGTAGTTCCAAAGCCGCGGCCTCCCTCTGAGTGGATGGGACGTCCGGGAGGCGCCTTGTGTAAGGGGGCTTGTTTGTGAAGGGAATAGAATAGCCTCTGGATATTATTCGAAGCACCCAGCGATCTGTCGTGATGACTCCCATGGGCTAGGTGCATTGAAAAACACCCCCCCCGACTGCCTCCAGAGAGGAGCAGTCGGGCAACCTTTCAGGGTTGCTGCGCGGGTCGATCTGAAAAAGGTTCCTGTGACCCGAAGTTCTTCGGCCCCCCTCTGCCTCTGGGCCAGCATCCACCTTGTCCCCCTCTGCCTCTGGGGGAGGAGTCGTTCTGGGACTGCTGAGATTTCTGGAACCACTGCTTCTTTTGCCCTCACTGGCTCCTGGAAAAGGACCTTTGAGGGTTACAGAAGCAGATTTCTGATGGCTGACAACGTTTTCCAGTCTTTCTCACTCTGGACAAGCGTATCGGACAGTCTTCCCAAACAGGGTTGAACCGTCAAAGGGTGCATTAGTGAAGGACACCTTGAAGGGTTCCGAGAAATTGCAAAGACGAAGCCAGGAATGACTCCTTGAGGCGATACCAGACCTGCTAGCCCTAGCGACTCCCTCGGTGGCATGAGAGTAGACACATGGACATATTGGACACAGACTTGAGAGTGGGCATACAAGCAGAGATGGTCCGTTTATCCTCTGCTGACATGGACTCTGGGGCAGACTCTGTGTACTCTTTCACAAGGTCCCACTGCAGTCGAATTACATGGGCCAAGTAATTCAGCACCCTTATAGTAAAGGTAGCTGAAGCAAAAGTCCGCTTTCCAAGATGGTCCATCGCCCTGGACTCCTTGTCTGGGGGGTGGACAGAGGAACTTTCCTGGGCGAGTTCCTTTTTTGTGGCCACCACCATGGCATCAACTGGGGAACCTTTGCTCCAAGAAGCTCTATCTGCTGGGGGCTCAATATTTTGTCGGACCTTTTTGGTATTGGCTCCACAGTATCCGGCTCCTTCCAAGATCTGGTGGTGATAAGGTCCACTAGAGGGATAGACTGGAGGGGACACCCAAGAGGTAGATGGGACCTGTGTCGAACACCTCCAGGAATACCAACTTAGAGGAAGGTTTTTGGGTGGATCCCCCCTCTGGCGAAGGATTTCCCCATTATGTCTCCGAAGGAGATGTCTTCGGGGGTGATTTGGGGGAACCTTCCACTTCCTCCAAGTCGGTATCCTCAAAGAGGGACTCTGGGGAGTCCAAGTGCCTCCTTTTACACTGGCGTATGTGAGGAACCTCCTCGGGTGGACTCTCCGGGGAGGGCTCACAAATGGTTTCGTGTTCCTCCAGGGGAACTGGCTGGGGCGCAATAGACACAGGCTGTCCCGGGGGGGCTGGATGATGGAAGACAAGCCCAACTGCGAGGGGGCAGAGATGGACCCCAAGGAAAGAGTGAGGGGTCTCGATCCTTCAGAGAGAACCCTCTCCAAAATGAACGCCGAAGGAGAACCGGCTTCCCTGAAACTGGTAGTGAGGGTAGCTGCAACCCTCTGATCCGATGAAGGGATTGGAGCCGAAGTTGGAACAGCCGGACCCAAAGGGACAGTATGCCCCAACCACAATGGAGCCGATGACACTCATCCCCCTCAGATTCGATGCCCAACTCTCGGCTCCGAGAGCTCCGATCCGACAGACTTGAGGGCATGGCCAGTGTCGAGGCCGAGGGTACCATCGGCGCCGAAATCCAATGGTGGATCGGAGAAGGAGCTATAGGTGCGAAAAACAGAGCTGAACTCCCCACACCGGTGGGGAGGGGGGGAGATGGCAACACGCCACAGACGCCGGCCGGGAAGGCCAACGCAAAGACTACCTCGAGGGTAGTCTAGTTGCCGCCTCCTCCAGCTCCGGAGAAAAACATGAACGGAGCCGAGGAGAGGATGGCCTAGTAACTTTAACAGGAGACAAAATCACCTTAGCGGGAGGGGCCGCTGGATCTAACTTGGCCTGCCACTTGCAGCCCTTCGCTCTCTTTTTCCTTTTCTGTTAGTCTCTGTCACCCTGTGTTTGTCTTTCATTCTCTTTCTTGGCCTCTCTCTCCCTGTGGTAAGGTGGGAGGATGAGTCCTGGACAGGGGAGGAGGGCCAGAAGGCTGGACAGCCACAGCCGTGGCTGGTGAAGCTGTGGAAGCAGCAGCAGCAGAAGTTGATTCCGCAGGTAGAAGACCCGCCAGAATCAACTTGTTCCTGTGATCCCGCAGGGCTCGGGGGTTGAAGGCCGTACAGATTTTGCAGCCGGATGACAAATGCGGCACCCCAAGCAAACTACACACAGTGTGACCGTCAGCTGGTGACAGCTTGTGCCCACACACTGCATGTAGAGAAAGTCACTTTCTGACATAGTAAACGCGCACACACACTACGGGTGGGAAGGGGGGGTCTACACTGACAAAGTTAACAACTTTCTAACTTGATTCTAGCGAGGAAACAAACCTGTAAAGAGAGATAAACTAATAGCTATCTATAGATTTATCAAAGGGGCACACACACCAATAAATTTCAAAAAACCCTGACAAATTTACCTAGAGCTCAAAAATCCCGTGCTGGCAAAGCCACAGCAAACGAGATCTGGGGATTGGTATTTTAGAATCTGTAAAAGTCTAATTGTTTCACTAGAAAAGGCTTGCATCTTAAGTAGTTAACTTAATTTCATCAGCAACCTGTGGGTTTCGGATCAGACATGGATCTGAGCCGGCAGCATACCAAGCAAAAAGATCCAAGCTCCTCCCCCTACCCATACTACACTGCAACCTCTTGGGTTAGGACCTCAGCCAAGCTTCTCACTTAATAGCAGACCCTGTTGCAGCAATCCAAAAATATTAATAGTACCATAACCACACTTAATGCAATGCTTGCCTACTTTGGTGGACAGATTTCACATCCCTAGCTCCTTATCTCTCAGGGATTTGCCGTCTTGTCTCTCTCCCTCTTCAGACTACTACTTCAGTTGGGACAGGACTGTCCCTTTAACACAAGGCATTGGTGGCAGACGTGGACTTTTCACAAAGCAGTCAAAATACTTCCTTTCCCCGTCAGTAGGGTTATATTCTCGTGGATGGGGTGCATGCTAACACACATTACATACAAGCGCATGTATACACACACATATATATATATACACACACACACACACACACATTATACATATACACGTACATATACATTATATCTACATGCGCATATATAGCTACTCGCACATGTACATTATACAGACCTATATATATATATATATATATATAAATATATAAATATATATATATATATATATATATATACACACACACACATTATACATCTACACGTACATATACATTATATCTACATGCGCATATATAGCTACTCGCACATGTACATTATACAGACCTATATATATATATATATATATATATATATATATATATATATATACACACACACACACACACATATATATATATATATATATATACACACACACAGAAAAATCAAACAATTTTTTTTGCAGTAGGCAAGCCGCTCGCCCCCAATCAACAGTTTTATTTTATATAATTATACATACACACCCAATTTTTTAATCCACAGACATGCATACGCCCACCCAGTGGGGAAAGGGCAAATTCCCAATCCTCACCTTTCCACAATCTCTCACTTAAATGCCAGTACATGCAATCAGTAGAACCAACTTTCCCTCCTTTCGACAACAGATACTTTTCTATATGAAGACATGACATATATGCAAGTAAATATGCATGTTTAAATATGTACAGCTATACATCTCTATAAAAATATAGATGTACACACACACGCACACAAATGGGTCTATGACTATGTCACAAGATTGACTTCAGAAAAGTTGAACTTCATGTGGTTGAGACCATAGCCTCCACTTTCTGAAAAGTTGGAAAAACCCACAATGACAAAAATCTGTTTTGGCAAAGGGCAAACCCCCTTCCAAATTATATATACCAAATCAGATCAGACTACAATGGAGAAAAGGGTAAATTCCCCTATTGCCACTGTACTGCGATCTCCATACCAATGCTTTGACATTTCAGAAAGTCATAGTGTCGCGACCATATGAAGTACAACTATCCAAAAGAGTAGATCTTCTGAAGGGGACCCATACATATCCAAGAATTACTCAAACCACAAATCTTACACACCTAACAATGCAACAGTAGAGAAAAGTATTTCATGACAAATCTACTTGCTTTATGCAAGCAAAGATAGGTTACCTAAAAAGTTAAAACCAAAATTGGTGGATGGGAACAGAAATCACATGTTCAACTGTACAGAAAAACACTATTACCAGCTATCATCTATGAAGACAAAGGGCAACTCTGCTACATCTTACAAGAGGAAGCAACTAGGAAGCTGTAATAGCACAAAAATAAACAGCTATCATTTACTGTATCAGGAGCTTTGTTGAAGGAGTCTAACCCTGAGGAATGGCAAATGATCACAAGAGATTTAGGTATGCAAAACATTGTGGGAGAGCTGAGACTGAAGCTGGTGCTGGTCTCAGATACCACAACTTACAGGTCAGAGAGGTGTTGTCAACTGTTCAAGCATTTCAGCTGGAGAGGGCTTGCGCTCTGAGCACATGGCATCCTCCTGATAGGCAGAGGCTTTGGCCCAGGTAGGTATCAGGTGGAAGGCTGTAGCAACTGCAGACCTGAAATCGAGCCTAGGGAACTCTGGACTCCTATGTTCTGCTGGCCTGGTCTCCTTCCAGTTTACATTTTTTGAAATGTGGCTGAAGCCATTGACAAAGGAGTGAAGCTTTTTTCTAGTTTAAACCACCCTGGGGACACCTGCCTGGTAACTTGCTGATCTTCTATACGGACCTAGCACAAAGGGGGACAGAAAGTCTTGTCCACCCAAAAGCAAGGCTATTAATAATCTTTGGAAGGTGTCCATTTTCTGCACACAATACAACTACCAACTTAATATCTACAGTCCCTGACACCCAACCTCGTTTTAAACATGCAAGGAGGTAAGCTTTTGTTTCCATCGCCTGTGACACAATGTGGATACCAGGCTGAACTGGCTTTCAAGTACTATTAGTAACTTACATCAATCCCCTTACTGTGGCAAGAAAACTAAAACAGTGGCTTTCTCTTTTACACTGACAATTACTTGGGACAATGCCCAGTTCTGGAAGTTAACCCAGAAGTCAAAATTTCTGCGGCAGAAATGGACAATAACTTTTTTCTTTGCTTACAATTACCTAGTTAATATTATGCAGTTTACTGAAATCAATCTGCACATGCTATTTTCTTTGGGAATACCTTAAAAACAAGTTCAACAACAAAGGGACACTGCAGAATATTCTGGGCATTTCTTGGTACACCACTTTTGAAAAGCAGTGGATAAACAGATCATGTTCACCCCCAAGGATTACATCATGAAGATCCCTTTTAGTCTGAAACAGATAGGAGGAACTTCAGAGATGGCAGCACACAGTCTTGCACTGTTCCTTGAGATGGGTTCAAATTCTGCTGGAACATTTACATTTGAAAACAGAATCGGTAACATTTACTTTAGATTACAGGGTAACTGGAAGAAAATGAAGTTGCAATTGCATGCAACAATTTGTACAGCAGTGGCCTGAAATTGTGTTTTCAGGCATCTGTAAGCTAGAACAGTTGGTGGCACACAAAGATAAAAATAACTGCTCCATAATGGTACATCTGTCTTCAAACTCTCCATACAAGACTACTTTAAATGGATGGAAGGTTCAGAAACTCTCTGTAGTGAGCTTGAGCCATGGAGAATTTCCTAGATTCCCAACTGAAGACTTCCTTTCACTCAATGAAGTTTCTCCAAAAGATAAATTTTGAAGGGAAGAGGCCGAAGATTTGGGGGGGGGGGTCTACTAAATCAGTCAAGTATGAGGAAGGGAAAGGTAGCCTACATAAGCTACTTCCTCATCCTCAGATTCCAAGGAATCTGAAATTTTCCTGCGGCATATGTCCCTCTTGCTTTTACCAAGGACAGTTCCTGGCACACGATCCTTTTGTAGGGCGGGTTGCCTGGTCCTTCAAGTCTTAGGCCAGCTTGACAAAGTTCTGTGAAGAGATGAAGCCTGGGGTAAAACTATGTGCCTCTTGGGTTTGGTAGAGCAAAATTTGGGGGAAGTTAAGGCCTCCGTTCAGACAGGCGGCAGCTTCAGTCCAATTCCCAGGAATATCTTCCCTTACAATAACCAAGGGGCTACTGCCCTCACTTCACCAGAACTATCATCTGAAGTTGTGGCTGTCTCAGCGGCTTTAGACTAATCAGGCCCATATTTCGAACCTAGTCAAGGCAATTCAACAAGCACTGTATCATAGGGCTGCAAAGGTTCCACACCTGCATCAACATCAAGGACAGGCAGCATGACAGACACTAAAATACAAGTGCTCCCTACATGCTTCATCCACTTATCTTTGCACTTTTAGGGACGACTGCCTGGGAGCCTTAAGATGCCACAGCATGTGAAAACCCTGTCCTGCTAGAATCCATACGCCGCTGAAGAGTCTCAGCCCTAGGTTAGTTTTACACAGTAAAATCTGGCACAGAATGGACAGAAACACTGCGCTGTGGAGCTAAACTAAACAATTAGCACAAATGGAAATCACTGTGGGGAATGTGATGCCTCACAAGAAATGCAGTTAACCTTCACAGTGCACATTCACAAAGTACTGGAAAAAATATGAAGTCACTAAAAGGGTACTTGGTCTGTAGGGTTCTGATGAATCAAACCAACTAAATGACAGAGAACACAGACTCATTCTGGAGCACTGTACTACAGTGCAATAACTGAAGAAGCCAGCAGACACCCTCCATCGACCCAGACAACTTGATGTTGGACAGGATGATCTGTGGGCTTTTGCATGGCAAGAAGTCACAAGAATCAGTACTGCAAAAAACAACTACAATAAACATCTCAACAGAAATAGAATAAGTAGGGGTAGAGTCTGCAATGGGAACTTGACATTGTCAATTAAGTTTTTATTCAGTTGCTGTCCCCCTTTCCATGGTTTTGGAAGATGCACTGAAAATCACTTAAGAGATGCAACAGTAGCTTCAGGATCAGCAACAATTTTCCAGCAGTAATAGCAACAGCCCTCTTTCATTCAAGCCACTACAATGAGTGACAGCAGTTTGGCATGTTCTGTACTCAAATACCTCAATCTGTGACTGTTCTGAGTAGTGAGCAAGGCTTACAGTAAGTAACCAAAATTCTTTAGAATCTCTTGAGTAAGGGAGGTACTAGCTGCAATAGAAATAAATGTAAAGTCTTGCCACCATAATCCAGGAGCATTCTGATAGCTCAGTTCAACTATTGCTTCCTGATGGGGGCTTGAAATAATTCCCAACTCCTAACAAGCTGATACTCTGTGATGTTTTGAGACTTGTACAGAAATCTCATTTCAGAAGTTTCAACACTTCACATAGACAAAAGGTAAACAAGGAAATGCATTCGCACTGCACTATTGACCGATCTTTTTTTTTTTACCCATTTCCTTTTTATGTACTTATGCTCAACATACGAAATGGGCTCTGTTTCATTAGTTCTTAGTTACTTTCTGGGACTAGAAATTCTAGCAATACTATAAGTCTATGTATGCCAAGCAGGTATTCAACTGCTTGCCGACTCCATGTCAGAGCTCTACCTCCTGATGATGCAGTTGCAATTTGTAGTGGTTATGAATGTTTTCTGTAATATGTAGCAAAGTTCAATACAATGATACACAAAATGCACCAGTGCTCCTGCCAATTAAAAAAAAAAAAAAAAATCAGTAAAGTACATTTGTGTACACTTACCATAAATGTAGATGTTAGAGTGTATTCACTGTTGCAGTCATTACTTTTGTGTAATCTGCTAGCAGGTTGCCCTCAGCCAGCCTGATTAACCATCTTGGGTCTTGTCTCGGTTGCTGTCCCTTCTTCCATGATGTCAGGTCATCAGGGGTATAAAACATGCAGCAGATGCCATTACATTAGTTTTTCTTGCCCCAGATGTCAGGTGACCCCAAATGGGGAGCAAATAAAATTAAAAACACAAAAATATATACCTCCAACAAAATGCAAATACACCAAAAGTGCTTTTAAGCATAGTGAAAGTAGAGGTATAGCCAGAGAAAAATAGAGGGCTGGAGGGAGGGTAATCAGGACTGCAACAGTGAATACACTCCAACATCTACAATTATGGCAAGTGTACACAACTGTACTATGTTCTTCGTGTTTCACTGTTGCAGTCATAACATTTGGGTAGATTCAATAAACCAAAAAAGGAGTAGAACAAACACCAAATAAAACAAATAACCAAAAAAGGAACCGCTCCGTTTTCTAAGCATTGAGTATTTCATCTCCGCTCCGTTTTCTTAGCACCTTTTTGGATTATTTGGGTAGATTCACCAAAGCTATGGTTGGGTGGAGGGAATTATACAGCATTAGGACCAGCTACAAGGCCTTGCAGGACAGCAGTGGCAAAGCCAGCTCTGGATTTAGAGAAAAGTGGTAAATGGTAATGTTTGGTGAAAGTATGAACCGAGCTCCAGGTAGCAGCTTCTAGAATGTCCCTGGTAGGAACACCTCTGAGAAAGGCTGTTGAAGTACATGCAGCCCTGGTGGAATTGGATCTGATCCCCTGGGGATAGTTTTTCCAGGGTGCTTACAGCAGAAACGAATAAAATGGCTTCTCCATTTGGAAATGGTTTGCTTTGAAATAGCCTTTCACTCTGCCCCTGCAGCAAATGCCACTAGCAGTTCAGATTTCCTTTGAGATTTAGTCCTGTTTAAGTAAAATCTAAGTTGTCTGTGTACATCCAATGAACGCAGAATCCGCTCCCCCTTGTTCTGTGGATTAAGTTGGCAAATGGTCTGATTAAGAGCCACACTGGATACCACCTTAGGCATGAAGGATGGAATGGTCCTGAGAGATACCCTATCCGCATGAAAAATTATGAAAGGCTCCACTGCCATAAGAGCCTCTAATTCGAAAATCCTTCTAGCTGAAGTGACTGCTAAAAGGAAAGCAGTTTTCCAAGAGAGAAATTTTAATTCTGCAGTAGCAGCTGGCTCAAAAGTAGGGAGAGAGTTTCTCCAATACAAAATTGGAGGTCCCAGGCAAGGGTTGGAGCTCTCCTGGATGGTCTAAGTTTTTGGCCCCTCTGAGATACTGCTTTAGCATTGGATGAGAGAAGAGGGGAGGTTCTGTGTTGTAATGAGCTGAAATGGCTGAGGCATGGATTTTTAAGGAAGAAAAAAGACGGCCCTTGTGAAGCATCTCAGTTAAGTATTGCAAAACCTGAGGAATGTTGGGCACTGCTGTGCTTATCCCTTGACCTTGATTCCAGGCACAGAATCTTTTCCATTTGTCAGCATACGGTTTTCAAGTACTAGGTCTTCTCGCCTCCAAAATGACATCAATCACAAGTTTGCTGAGGGATGCTAAGGGTGAATTTAGGTGATTAGCCACGCTGCAAGATTCAAAGTTTGGAGCTGAGTGTGCAGAGTTTGGTAGTTCTACTGAGACAGTAAGTAAGGTGTCTGAGGCAGGTGCTATGGTGGAAGGCGTGACACTGCGCAGGACTGGGTACCAGTGCTGGCAAGGCCAGTCTAGAGCAATCAAAATCATTTTTGGTTTGTCCTGTTTGACTTTTAGAGCAGAGGCAGAGGGGGAAAGGCATAGACTGATCGTTTTTTCCAGCTGAATGGCAGAGAATCCAGGCTTTTTTGTGAAGAGTTTTTGTGCAAAATTTGTCCAACTGATAGTTCTGGGGTGAGGCAAAAAGATCTGTCTGGGCTCCCCCATTTGCATGTCAACATGTTGAAAATACATGCTTCCAGTTTCCATTTGTGAGGGTCCATGAGATTTCTGCTTAGTTCGTCTGCCAGAGTATTCAGCTTTCCTGGCAGGAATTGAGCTTATAGTTGTACTTGAAAGGTCAAGGCTGTGTTCCACAATGCCATGGCTAGTCTGCAAAGGGGGTAGGAGTGTGCACCCTTCCTGCTTGTTTATGTACCACATAACCATGGTGGTGTCTGTCTATCAGTAATTGTCCTGGATGAAGGTAGTCCTTGAAGGCTGTCAGTACATTCTGTACAGCTAGCATTTCTTTTTGATTGATATGAAGGTGCATTTGATTTGGGCTCCATTTGCCCTGAATGCACTTCCCTGCCAAATGAGCCCCCCAAGCATAGTCTGATGCGCATGTAGTTAGGGTTTGGGCAGCAGGGGTTGGTGTTAATGACAGTCCCTTGTTTTGGTGGCAGGCCTTTGCCCACCATAGGAACTCTAGTTGCAGGCAAGGTATGATAGGAATCATTGTTTCCAGGCTGTGACAATGCTGACTCCATAAACATTTTAAGTACCACTGAAGTTTCCTCATATGCAGTCTTGCATATAGAATTAAAAGAATGGAGGCCATGAACCCCAAGGCTTGCAGAATTTGTCTTGCAGATAAGCAGGGTTTTTTGGCCACCTGTTTGAATTAAGTCACCAAATGAATTTGCTTTTCTGGCGCAAGGAAAGCCATCTGGGCAGTTGTATTCAAGCTTGCACCCAAGAATGTAATTTTTTTGAGAGGGTACCAGTTGTGATTTCTTTTTGTTTATATAGTGTACCCTAGACAAGTTAGAACCCTTTTTACAAACGCCAGATGTTTTAGAAGAATGTCTAATTCAGGCAGAAAACAGAATTGAGGGTGGCGCAGTGGTTAACATTGTCACCTCACAGCAAGAGGTTCTGCGGTTCGATTCTCGGCTAGGGTGCCTTCTGTGTGGAGTTTGCATGTTCTCCCTGTGTTCGCGTGGGTTTCCTCCGGTTTCCTCCTACACTGCAAAGACATGCATCTGGAGCAATTCTTCCCGGGCCTCCGCTGAAAACAGTCTCTGTGGAACCTAGTCGGACTTTCCCGGTCAACAAATGATAAATAAAAATAAAAAAAATAAATTGACTGGGTATGGATATATTTGAATATTTCTTTGCCTGCAAAATGCAATTACTGGAGCCAGGCACTTTGTAAAGACCCTGGGCGAAGAAGATAAGCCAAAGGGCAGTGCAGAGAACTGGTAATGCAAGTAGTCTGCTTTGAAGCGGAGGTATCTTCTGCAAGATTCACTGATTGGGATATGCAGGTAAGCCTCTTAAATCTAGAGTTGCGAACAAGGCATCCTTGTCTAGCAGAGGTAGCAACTGGTGGAGAGTCAGCATCTTGAATTTTGGGATGTCCAGAAAGGTGTTTAGAATAGATGAGTCCTGAATTAGACGCCATGATTTGTCTTTCCTGGGTACCAGGAAAAGTCTTTAATAGAAACCTTGTCCCTTTTCCTCTTCTGGTAGTAGTTGAATAGCCCCCATGTTCATGAGGGAAAGTACTTGTTTCAGGGCCTCTGCCCACTGATTTGTGGGTAGCTCTGGCCATCCATTTGGAATTGGCAACATATGGAAATCTGTATCCCTGGGATACTATATTTAAAACCCATTTATCCTGTTAGAAGTTGCTAGTTTCTTGCATGAAGAGCCATTTTCCCCCCAAAGGGGTGGCTAAAAGGTAAGTGCTTGGTAAGTGTAAAGGGAAGTCATTGAGACTGCTTACCATAGGGAGGTGTCTTGTTTCCAGATTTGGAAGAGGAGGCACCCTATTAATTTGCTCCGAAAGTCCCTTGGGACTGAAACCTGGTGTCTTTGGAATGTCTGGGTTTGACTTCAGTGGCTCTCGAAGAAACTGGAAAGGACCAGTTCTTAGTAGGCCAGTGCCTACCTTGGAGGTTGCACTTGTAAGAAATCTTTCAGAGTTTGCATAGATTTAGCTTTATCATCCATCTTTTTTAGAACTTTTTCAGCCTTATTACCAAAGAGACAATCCTGTTGTAAAGGAGCATCCAACAATTTTGCTTTAACATGATCAGGCAGAGTTTGCTTTTTGAGCCAAGCATGCCTTCTTAGCATAGACCCAGTTGCAACAGCCCTGCAAGAGGCCTCCAAACAATCAAAACCACATTGCAAAGTATGTTTTCCAACTTGTTCAGCTGAATGCAATAGATCCTGTAAATCCTTATTTTCCACAGTCAGAAATGATCGTTTTCTGTTTAAGCAGTCCCATGATATGCTGTTGATATTTAAGCATATGAAATTGACAGTTTAAAGCCCTGATTGCCAAGGTTGCAGAAGTGTAAGCCTTCTTGCCCCATCTATCCAGCGCCCTGGAATCTCTATCAGAAGGGGTAGGATTTTTAACAGTAGAAGCCTTAATGCCTTGGGACCCCGAGCAATGGTTTCAGGGTATGCAACAGGATTTTTGAAAAGGAATTTGTGGGAGTCAGGAACCCTGTAGTATCTGTCTTGGCTTACAAGGAGCCGGAGGCAGAGAATCAGGAGCCATACTAGATTCTGAAAAAAACATCAGCAATGTCTAGAACAGGAGGTATAACCAAAGGCCTATGCTGAGGAAGAAGAAAATCTCCAAGTCTCTTTTTAGATTCAGAAAAACCCTGACTTTCCCAGTGGAAATGTTCCCTTAAGGTATGTAAAGTTTCCCCAAAAGAAAAATCCTCAGGGGGAGAAGCAGAAGGAATGGAATCTTCTGCATCAGTCCTCATACATAGGTATAGACCATTCCTGTTCATTAGAAGAATCAGATGAAATAGAATCCTGTTCAGAAGATTCAGTCAATATCTTGCCTAGGCCTCTTAGAAGGGGGGGGGGGGTTGGCTACCCCTGATCAGAGTAATTAAATCTTCAGCCATTTTGATAATTTGTTTCTTAGGCATAGGGGCCTGCACACGAGGCCTAGGCATCAGCTTTTTAGACACAGATCAAGATTTTGGCCTTAGTTTTGAAGATGGCATCGGTTTAATACAAATCTGTAGGCCTAAAAACACCCTCAGAAGCCAGTGCCTGCACAGCAGCTCTGGACCCATCCAAGATAGACAGCCGCGGGTACAATAATTGAAGCATCTTGCGGCATACCGGACTCTGAATGGGTCTCAGTAGAGGCCTACGAATCAGAATTAGCGGATATCAGGGGCTGCAAAAGCGCCTCACCGAGTCACAGAGAACTGGCAACTGGTTTAGGAGAAGCGTCGTCGGCAGTTTTGGACCTCAACGGCCCCTCTGTTGTTTTCTTTGTTTTTTTTTTAGGTATTCCGGTAGTCACATTGCTAACTGATGACATTTCTGGATAATTAAAGCGAGAGCCAAAATATCTAGAAGCAAAAATGTACCAACATTTAATAGTGCATTGATTAAATAAAGCACAAAACTGACACCAAGGTACGCCGTGGTCAGGGCCTAGGTAAGGAATACAGTACAAGTGAAAATCCTTAAGTATTTGCTTCCCACAAGTAATGCAATTAACTTTTACTGACATCGGTAAGGAGCAAGAAAAAGTTTCCCAAATGGGGTACTTAGCTTTAAGTTGAAGACTTCAGTTCTGAAACTCGAAAACGAAAACTTCAGGAGTCAGCCGACCAGCACTTGTGAACCGCTTCTGGCACCATGCAGCAAGAAATGTAATGGCGTCAGCTGCATGTTTTATACCACTGACTACCTGACATCATGGAAGAAGGGACAGCAACAGACACAGGACCCAAGACTTTAAGCAGGCCGACTGAGGTCAACCTGCTAGCAGATTACCCAAATGTAATGACTGCAGCAGTGAAACACGAAGAACATCTAAAATATAAAATACACTTGCATTCAAGTAAAATGTAACAGGCAGGAAGGTGCAGTATAAGATTCCTAGTGAAGTGCACAGCCCTTGCCATACATCTCAATAACAGCCCTAGTAAAGTTCATGTGTATGTTTTAACTGGAATGAAAAACTTGGTGGCATAATTGTGCAGATGAGGATAATAATGCAATGTACAGGACAGTGATGAAGATGAATAAGCATGAAGAGTATGCAAACAGGCAAAGCAGATGTATGTGTTGCACTGTTGAATGGACTGGTGCTCATCTTTATCACCTTCATCATACCCCTATTGCATTTTCATCTTTATATTCATTTTTCACTACAAAGTAGTCTTGAAAAAGAATAGTTGTGTAAAAACATACCATAACCTTAGATGTGCTTCTCTTCCATGTTGCAGCATTCATAAAGTACAGTTGTGTACCTACCATAAATGTAGATGTTAGTGTATTCACTGTTGCAGTCATTACTCTTGGGTTATCCTGCTGGCAGGCTACCCTCAGTCGGCCAGAATTCCAAAGTCAAGGTCCGGCATCGTGTGCTGTCACCTCTTCCCTGATGTCAGTGTGCCATGGGTATAAAAGATGCAGCAGACACCATTTTCTTCAGTTTTTCTTGCCCCAGATATCAGATGCCCCCAAATTGGTAGGCTGAAAAAATATGCCAATAAAAATACTCGCACAAAAATAACCTTTATCTACAAGCAAATACACCAAATAGGTTGTATAGGATAGAGAAATGCAGAAAAGTCCCAGCAAAGAGAAGGGGGATGGTGGGTAACCTGGACTGTAACAGTGAATACACTCGAACATCTACATTTATGGTAGGTACACAACTGTACTATGTTCATCATGTTTCACTGTTGCAGTCATTACTCTTGGGTTGAATCCCAACGCTGAGGATGGGTGGCTGGGCTAAACAGGATTAGGAGAGGCTATGAGGCCCTGCAGAACTGCAGTGGCAAAGCCTGCCCCGGACTTAGAGGTAAGTGGTAGTGCTTTGTGAAAGTGTGCACTGAACTCTCAAGTTGCAGCCTCTAAGATATCTTAGGTTGGTACTCCTCTGAGGAAGGCTGATGCTCTGGTGGAATGAGGCTTAATGCCCTTAGGCACTGATTTGCCATGTTGAAAATAGCAGAAACAGATGCAATGGCCTATCCATTTAGAAATAGTCTGTTTTGAGATAGCCTTTCCTTGTGATCCTTGCAGCATATGACACAAAGTTGCTCAGTTTTTCTGAAAGCTTTAGTTCTGTCCAAGTAGAAACATAACTGCCTGTGTATATCCAAAGAATGCAGAATTTTCTCACCCTTGCTGTGTGGATTTGGATAAAAGGTAGGCAAGTGAATGGTTTGGTTGATGGCCACATTGGATAGCATCTTAGGCATGAATGTAGGGTTTGTCCTCAGAGAAACCTTGTCTGGATGAAAAATGATAAAAGGTTCCACAGCCATAAGTGCTTGTAACTCCGAGACTTGCCTTGCAGAGGTTATTGCTAGGAGTAGAGTTGTTTTCCAGGATAAAAATTTTATATCTGCTGTTGAAGCTGGCTCGAAAGGAGGCAGTGTCAGTTTTTCCAAAACATAATTTAGGTCCCAGGCCAGAATTGGTGCTCTCCTTGGAGGCCTAATGTTTTTGGCCCCTCTGAGGTACTGACTTATTACAGGATGAGAAAAGATAAGTAGTTCTCTATTGTAATGGGCTGAAATGGCAGAGGCATGAATCTTAATTGATGAGAAAGAAAGGCCTTTATTCAGCATCTCAGTTAGGTATTGAGAAATCTGTGGTATATTTGGTACACACGTGTCAATGCCTTGTTCCTGGTTCCAAGCACAGAATATCTTCCATTTTTTTTGCATAAGATTTTCTGGTACTGAGCCTCCTGGTCTCCAAGATAACATCCATAACAGCTTTTGAAAAAGGTGTGTTCTGAATGGTTACAATATCCGCCATGCTGCCAGATTTAAGGTTCTGAGTTGGCTGTACAGGATCAGATTATTTTGTTGGGTCAGCAAGTGAGAAGTTTGAGGCAATATCCATGCTGGACCTTGAGACAAGCACTTTAGGACTGGGTACCAGTGCTGGCGTGGCCAGTTTGGTGCAATCAGTATCATTTTTGGCTTCTCTTGTCTGACCTTTAGGAGTACCCTGGGAAGAAGAGGCAGCGGAGGAAAGGCATATACTGTTAAATTTTTCCAGCTGAAGGATAGGGCGTCCACTTTCCATGCTTGCTTGTGATAAATCCTTGTGCAAAATCTCTGCAATTGGCAGTTGTGAGGGGAGGCAAATAAATCTATGTCTGGGCATCCCCATTTCCTTATCATGCTGAAGACTTGTGGATCCAGTTTCCATTTGTGAGGATCCATGAGGTTTCTGCTTAGTTCATCTGCCAGAGTATTTGTTTTTCCTGGCAGGAATTGTGCTTGCAGGTGAATTTGAAAAGCCAATGCTGTGTCCCATAAGGTCATTGCTCGTCTGCAGAGAGGGTAGGAATGTGTACTTCCCTGCTTGCTTATGTACCACATGACCGTAGTATTGTCCATCATTAGTTGTCCTGGATGAAGCAGGTCCTTGAAAGCTGTCAGGGCATTTTGAACAGCTAGCATCTCTTTTTGATTGATGTGAAGATGCATCTGGTTTGCAGGCCATGTGTCCTGAATACATTTTCCTGCCATATGGGCCCCATGCATAATCTGATGCATCCGTTGTCAGTGTCTGTCTGGCTGTGGGTAAAGTGAATAGCAGACCCTTGTTGTGGTGACAGGCTTCTGCCCACCATCGAAACTCCTGTTGCAGGCAGGGAATGAGTACAATTACTGTCTCCAGGCTGTGGCAATGCTGAATCCAAACACTTTTTAGATACCATTGTAGCTTCCTCATATGCAGTCTGGCATATGGTATTAGTAGTATGCAGGATGCCATGAACCCCAAGGCCTGCAGGATTTTCCTTGCAGAAAAAAGGGTTTTTGTTGCCAATTTCTTGAAGTAAAAGGTTAGTTGCTTTTGTTTGTCTGGCGTGAGAGAAGCCATCTGGGCAGTTGTATTTAAGCTTGCACCCAGGAATATTATCTCTTGAGAGGGCACTAGTTTTGATTTCTTTTCGTTTACTGTGTACCCTAGGCCAGTTAGTAATCCTTTTTACAAACACCTGATGCTTTAGTAGAATGTCTTTGCTTGAATTAGGCAGTCATTCAAGTAGGGATATATTTGATTTCCTCTGTCTGGAAAATGCAATTACTGGTGCCAGGCACTTTGTGAAGACCCTGGGCGCAGTAGATACGCCAAAGGGCAGTGCAGAGAATTGGTAATGCATTGAGCCAGCTATGAATCTGAGGTATCTTCTGCAAGACTGTCGGATTGGGACATGCAGGTATGCCTCTTAGGTCCAAAGTTAGGAGCCAAGCTTTCTTGCCCAGCATGGGCAGTAGCTGCTGTAGAGTCAACATCTTGAATTTTGGAACTTCCAGAAACGTATTTAGTATAGACAGGTCCAGTATTAGTCTCCAGGTTCTGTCCTTCCTGGGTACTAGGAAAAGTCTGGAGTAAAATCCTTGCCCCTGCTCTTGTTGTGGTACTTGCTGAATGGCCCTTATGTCCATGAGGGCTGTAATTATTTTTTTCACCTCTGGAACCTGTAGCCTTGGGACACTATGTTCAGGACCCATTTGTCTTGGGTAATCATTTGCCAATTTGATGAAAAAAAAGTGCTAGTTTTCCCCCTTAGGGGGCTGCCAAAAGAAAAGTGCTTGGATCTGGCAGAGGAAAGTCATTGGGACTGTTTCCTGTAAGGTTGTGATGCGTCTTCTCCACTTCTGGAGGTAGGAGCACCCCATTGTTTAGGCCTGTATGAGCCTTGGGGCTGAGATCTGCCTCTGGGATGCCTTATCTGCCTTTTTGTGATCTGTCTGACACTGGAAAGGACCAATTTTTTGAAGGCCAGTTCCTGCTAAACCTGGGTGGCTGTACCTGTAAGAAATCCTTGACTGTCTGCATGGATTTTGCTTTACCCTCCATTTTTTTCAAAACCTCTTCTGCTTTAGTACCAAACAAAAGTATCATGCTGCAATGGACAGAACCTGTGACAGCGGCCCTGCACGAGGCCTCCAGTGAATCATAACCACATTGCAAAGTATGCTTTCCCACTTGTTCAGCTGCATGCAATAACTCTTGCAATTCTTAAGCAGTGACATTAAATATTGCTGATATTTAAGCATATGAAATTGACAATTTAAAGCCCTTACAGCCAAGGTAGCAGAAGTGTATACTTTTTTCACCCATCTGTCTAGAGCCCTAGAATCCCTATCAGAGGGGACAGGGTTTTTTTTTTTTTTTTTTTTTTACAGTGGAGGCTTTAACCCCCTTTGGGACCCTGAGATATAGTTTCTGGATCAGCAGCAGGGTTTTTATATAGGAATTTATGAGAATCCGGAACCCTGTAGTATCTGTCTGGCTTAGCAGGTGCAGGAATCGGGACAGGCCGGACTCTGAAAATACATCTACAATGTCTAAAACAGGTGGAATAGCAAGGGGTCTGTGCTGAGAAAGTAGCAGAAAGTCTCTGAGCCTTTTCTTAGATTCAGAATAATCTTCTCTCCCAGTGGAAATGCACCCTCATGGTATGCAGGGTTTGCCCAAAATAATCCTCAGGAGGAGAGGCTGAAGGAATGGATTCTTCAGCATCAGAATCCTCATAGGGAAGCATGGAATAATCCTGTTCAGAAAAGGAATCAGAGGAAATAGAAACCTGATCAGACGAATAATACTCTGTCTCTTGCCTAGGCCTCTTATCAGGTGGGGGATGGGAGCCCCTGATCAAAGTAATAGGTCTTCGGCCATTTTGAGCATCTGTTTTTTAAGCATGGTAGACAGTAGGAAAATGCTGTACTGGTTTCTTTGTCTTTAGTGCTGTTTTAGAATTTGAAGCTGAAGATGGCTTACTATATAGTTGTGTAGGTCTGAAGACACCCTCAGAAGCCGATGCCTGCTCAGCGGCTCCGGACCCATCTGAGGGAATGATTTCAGAGTGTCCAATACCTTGAGTATCCAGAAGCCCAGTCGGCTCCACGTGGGAGTCGGAAGCGGCCTGAGGCTCTGAGGTAGCGGCACCAGGGGCTGCGAAAGCGCCTCACTGAGAACCGGCGACTGGCCTAGCAGAGGCCTCGTCGTCGGTTTTGGACCTCGGATGCCTATCCTTTTCCTTGTATTTTTTGTAAATTCCAGTTGTCGGCTGGTCCGACGGCATTATATAATTAAATCTTCGGCCAAAGTAATAAATGCAAAATCAAATTGACGCTTAATAGTGCGTTGGTTAAATCTAGCACAAAACAGACAGCTAGCAACGTTGTGATCAGGGCCTAGGCAAGGGATACAGTAAGAGTGAAAATCCTTACGAGTTATTTGCTTCCCACAAGAAATACAATTGCTAACTTTTTCTGACATCGGTCTGGAGGAAGAAAAAAGTTTCCCCAACGGGGTACTTGGCTTTAATGAAGACTTCGGTTCTGAAATTCCGATTTGAAAATCTCAGGACTCGGCCAACCGACACTTGCGAACTGCTTTTGCTTCGGACACTGTGCGGCAAGAAAGACTGAAGAAAATGGTGTCTGCTGCATCTTTTATACCCCTGACGTCAGGGAAGAGGCAACAGCAACAGACGCCAGACCTAGACTTTGGAATTCTGGCCGACTGAGGGTAGCTTGCCAGCAGGATAACCCAAGAGTAATGACTGCAACAGTGAAACACGAACATCTGTAGGGAGGTTGCTGCCCGCACCACTGGACATCTGGCCAGTATACCAAAGTCTTAGGAGCAGGGGTAGGTGCGATGTTTTATGTCAGAGCCATGAACTGACATTGGACTATAAAAGGTGACGTCTGCATGTACCCAATTCAGAATGGACTGCTGCATACAGTAGTACTCCTGGAAGCAATGGAGGAGGAAGCTTTTCAGACCCACCTGTATGACTAGGTCAAGGGATGCCTCAGAGAGGCATATGCCTGATGCTGAGGTTTGGTAGATGGAGAGAAATCTGTCCCCTCAGGTGATTAAACAGGAAGAGGGGGGTAGGAGGGTGGGACTGAATACTGCAACATGGAAGAGAAGGACATCTAAGGTTATGGAAGTTCTTGCACAACTATTCTATGTCCTTCTATTCTCATGTTGCAGTATTCATAACTGTAGTGAAGTGTACCACAGCTTTAGGTATGAGCCTGGGAGGGAGGATGAGGTCCCTGGTCTATAAGGCCATGTAGAATGGATCTAGCACACCCACTTCTGGTCCTAGATGCCAAATCTAGTCTAATGCCTGGTAAAAGTATGGACTGAAGACCAGATAGCAGCATAGTCTAATTCCCTGAAGAAAGCAGCTGAGAAGGTAGCTGCCCTAGTGGAATGAGCCCTCACACTTTCAGACAGGGCTTTACCATGAAAGGAGTATCATGCAGAGATAGCCTTTGATATCCATGAAGAGATGGTCTGTTTAGAGACTGCCTTCACCAAGGCCCTTGGGTGAAAGCAGACAAATAGCTGGTCAGACAATCTAATGGGTTTAGTCTTGCCAAGATAATACCAGAGTTGTCTGTGGACTTCTAAATTCTTCAGAAAGAACTCTTCATTCCCTAGAAGTGGAGGGAAGACAGGAAGGTTAAAGGTCTGATTCAAGGATAGCTCATTAACCTCCTTAGGCATGAAGGAAGGGTTAGTCCTGAGGGAAACCTTGTCTTTATGGAAGATGAGGTAAGGAGATGACCATCAAGGCTTGAATTCCCAATACCTTCTTGGCAGATGTGAGTGCCACCAGCAGTACTGTTTTCCAGGTATATAGCTTCAGTGAAGCAGAGTGGGCTGAAATGGAGGTGGTGTGTTTTTCCAAGACAAAAATTTAGGTCCCATGTAGGATCTTAAGAGGGGCTCTGATATACAGGACCCCTTTCGGAAAGAGCTTAACCTCTATTCTGGATGCCAGAGGAGGTACCAAAGGAAAACAAGCTGAAATGGCAGACAAGTGGACTACAGAGAAGTAGGTTAGTCCAGAGTGTAGAAGCTCACACAAGAAAGGACCATGGGTACAGGAATGAGTAAAGGGTCCTGGTTTTTCTTATGACACCACCTGGAGAATCTTTTCCATTTTGCCAAAATTTCTCCTGCTACTGCGTTTCCTGCCCTCCTGCAGGACTCCTGCGTCCCGAGTATAAGTGCCTGAATGGGATCAGAACATGAGATCGCTCACCTGAGGGTGCATTAGGGACCCCCTTATCTTGTGTGAGGTCTAGATGGTGAGGTAACTTGTGGTGACTGCCCTTGGCTTAAAGGTAAAGGGGAAACCAATGCTGGTTTGGCCAAAAGGGAGACACCAGCAGGATTTTTGATTTGTCTCTCTGAATCTTCAGGAGGGGTTTCTGAATCAGTGTGAAGGGGGAGGCATAAAGGTACATCCCTACCCAAGAGAAGGCATCCACTTTCCACACCTGGGGAAGTGGATCTCTCATACAAAACAGAGGCATCTGCCTGTTCTTTGAGGAGGCCAAACAGGTTTGCCTGAGGAATACCTCACTTGTGTACAAGATCTAGAAGACCTCTCTACGAAGCATCCATTCATGAGAGTGTGCAGAAGTTCTGTTGAGGGTGCCTGCCACTGCATTTTCTGCTGAAGGAATGTACACTGCTTGCAGGTGAATATATAGAATAGAAGCTAGAGACCAAATCTGTATGGCTAGGCTGCACAGAGGGCAAGACCTTGCCCCCCTCCCCCCGCTTATGTACCACAAGACAGTCATATTGTCTGACTACTTTCAAGGTGCCTGGTAGGAGGACTGGTTGGAAGATCTGTAGTGCTAAGTAAAGGGCCCTCATCTCTTTGATGATGATGTGGTCCCTTTGCCTGAGTGGAGACCATTCCCATTGGACTTTGCTTAGTTTTTGCTGGTATTTTAAAACTGCTCCCCAACCAGGTCTGAAGCATCTGTGAAGATTTGCTGTGGGGGTAACTGCCACGATATGCCATGGTTGAGACCAATGGCTGTAATCCACCATTCCAACTCTTTTTTAGGCATGGTAGTAAGGGGAGGGAGATATCCAGAAGATGAGAATGCTGGTTCCAACGAGTCTTTATTACCCACTGGATCTTCCTCATATGCAGCCTTGTCAAAGGAAGCATTGGTAACAAGGATGCCATGTGGCCCAGGACTCTCTGGAATTCCCTGGCTGAATGTGTTTGAAGAAAGAGAAAAGCTTCTAAAGGTAAAGAGTGAGGTCTTTTGCTTTCTGGCAGGGAATGAAAGCTGCCATCTTGCTGCTTCTTACCCTGCACCATAGAAAGACTAGATATTTTGTAGGTGTCAGGTGGGACTTCGTGGTTCACAGTGAACCCCAGGTCTGCCAGTGTTCTGGTCACCAGGTGTAGGTGATGTTGCAGTGTGTGAAAGTCCTAGAGAAGTATTAACAGGTCGTCTAGATATTGGTACATTTGACAGCCCTGTGTTCTGCAGTGGGCAATCACTGGTACCAGACACTTTGTGAACAGCCTGGGAGCTGTGGAAAGCCCAAAAGGTAATGCAGAAAATTGAAAAGGCAAGGAATCTACTGAAAAACAGGGATTTCCTGTAGCAGGGGTAAATAGGAATGTGAAGGAAGGCATCTTTCAGATCCAGGGATACCATAAAAGCCTGGTAGGGAATGAGGGGCAACAGCAGCTGCAAGGTGAGTATTCTGAAGGTGTGAACCTTGTGATAAAAGTGAGTATGGACAAATCCAGAATTGGTCTTAAAGAACCATCTTTTCTTGGGGCCAAAAATATCCTTGAGTAAAATCCCTCGTTTACCTGCTGTGGTGGGACCTTCTCTATGGTGTCCTGGGCCTGAAGTTGATGCAAAACAGAGGGGAAAAGATGGAGCTGGTTTGGGGGGGGGGGTAGAGCCCGCCAAGTCATAAAATAACCTTTTTGAATTATGGAGAGGACAGAGGTTTCAGAGATTAACTTCCACCAGGAGGGTAGGGTGAGGCAAAGGGACGGGGGGGGGGGGGGGTGCAGAGAGGTAGTGAGTTTGAGTCACAGTTGAGGGGTTCTGTCCTGGTCAGGAGTGTTATTTACAGGAGGAAGGGGTTCTAGGAGTAGAATGTTTCCTAGTTTGGCTTCGTCCTTTAGCCGGTGGTGCAGAATGAGATGACTGTCTAACAAAGGAAGCACTTTGAGAGTAGTTTCCATGGTACCTAGGTAACATATATGGTACCTATGGTGAGACCAGTAAAGGTTTTAAAATTTGCAACTCTTTTCCCTTTTCTTGTAGGGATTTGAGGAGTTCTGCAGATGCTGCTCTAAAAAGGGCCTCATTATCCAGTGGTGCATCCAACAACTTGGTCTGTACATCCATAGGGAGCTAGTAGCCTCACCCAGGAGCATCTTTGCAATACAGAGTCTGAAGCTGCAGATTTTAAGGAAGCCTCCACAGCATCGTAACTGCACTTAATGGAGTGCCTAGTCACCTGTGAAGCAGTGGAGAGAAGAGATTTTAGCTGGGTCACAGAAGGTGAGTCTGGTACATCAGGTATGAGGGCAGAAGCCTTAGAAAGGGTGTCTAGCACAAACCTGGCCATGTGGGTTTGATAGCTTAGGGCATGGCAAGAGTGGAAGTACAGACTTTCTATCCTAGCCTATCCATAAACTTGCTGTCCTTGTCAGTAGAGAATAAAGAGGTAGAAAGCAGTTGTCCAGATGACTTGTCAGCTGAGACTATTATGACTGCCAGGTCTGCAGGAGGGTTCTTGAACAGGTACTCAGTATCCTGAGGAACTTTATAGAACCTGTCTGGGTATTTAGAAGCTGGGGGTTGAGAGTCAAGGGCCTGTGAAGCAAGCAAAAAGGCATCTTGAAAGGCTGGAAGCAAGGGACTGCAGATGGTAAGGGTTGATCCATCTGTAGTAATTCAAAATGCCACTTTTTTGATTGAGACATTTGAAGTGTTCTCTCATGAGAGAGATGGTGATCTCCAAAAGAAAACACTTCCCCTGGAGATACAGGACTGATACAGTTCTCTGCCTCAGGGGTAATGAGGTCCTTGGGGGATTCAATTTGAAAGCAGTAAGAGTCTTCAGAGGAGTAGTATTCTTCCCCTGCCTCCAAGGCCTGCACAGGAGTAGGAGGTGGAGGTACCCGTGATTGTAGGGCCTGGAATGCCCTGCAAAAATTTTGGGAGAAGACTTCCCCATCCAGGAGCAGATTGCTGTTCTGTATGTTTTAGTTTTTGTTTTCTCTTCCGAGGAGCTGAAGGATGGGTTGCTTTAGAGAACAACATCTGGAAGGACTGCAGAACAGAAGCGCCCCCCCCCCAGTGCCACTAGCTATGGTTCCCCTTCGCCATCAGGTTCTGCTGGCTGATTAACCCCAGTGGATGTACTCAGCATTTCAGTCGGGCTGGCTTCCATTATGGTTCCCTGTTCCAGACTGAGAAACATACATCCGATGGGACCCTGGGCTAACATCTGCCTCGAGAGTCTTGCCGGACTCCTGAGGTGTGGCATGGGCGTCGGACCTAATTTCTTTGGTCTTCTAAGCAACTCGTCAGAAAGTACCTACCCCACCCTCCATACCTAATGCCAGAGTCTCTGGCTCTCGAGATAAGAGTTTGAGAGCAGCCAGACAGCTGCAGAGAGTTTTAGGCACAAACTATTTACAAATGTTGCAAGACTCATGGTGATGGGCCTCCCCTAGACAAAACAAACACTCATTACGCATGTCCTTGTGTGGAATTGGTCTTCCACAAGCACACTTCCCCTTTCTAGTTGACATGTACGTCTGAAAAGCCAAGAAACAGATAAACAAAATCTCAATGGGTACTTAATCTGTAGCGGACGGCCGTCAAATGAGCAAACTGCTTCTCGAAGTTGGCGATCAGAGGTCTGACGGCCACTGCGGCAAAAAAGTTCTGAAGTGGGAATGTGGAGACATCACATTTATAGGCAACATCAGTTTATGGCTCTGACAAATGTTGCACGTACCCCTGCTCCTAAGACTTTGGTATACTGGCCAGATGTCCGTGCTGCAGGCAGCAACCTCTCTACAGTTATGAATATTGCAACACAAGAATAGGGCATCAGATTATTCCTACAGTTTGCATTCAAACATAAATCAAGCAAAACACAAACTTTACTGTATGGCTGTCAGATTTACATTAACCATATTTTTTTCCCTAGAAGCAATCACCTTGTGGTGTATATTAGTATTTATTGCACCATTCTAACATGTCACTACGATTATTCTTCTTTACAGATTTATAAGTCTATTTACTGAGTGGCAGTCTGTGCTGCATTTTGTATCTTTTTTTTTAAGCTAAAATCTGCTGCAGTGTGCAAAAACATGCTTAATGCACTACAAACTTGATCCACCCAGTGGCATCAGATGCTGGGGCTAGACAACACAATCAGGAATCTTGACACCTTACACTACGTAAAACACAAATCTACTAAGCTTGCACATTCATCTCAACTGTAGAAAAACTACATATTTGAGAATCACAAGAGCCCACTTTAAAACATGAGAATTACAGAAAACAGTAAGCCTTTGCATGCCCTCAAAAATAATCCTATTTACATCTTTTGTAAAGAAATGTTGATACTGAAGTTTTTTCCCCTTCCCTCAATATACACTGTGGTTAAACTTTAGACAAGAGTAGTATGCCCAAATAACTGGAACAAAGGAGTTTCTTGACATTCAAACCTGCAGTTAAGAAGGTAGCAGTACTATTTTCAAAGTGGAATGCACCTCTATTAGATACCTGAGGACTAAGCACCAGCAAGAATCTTGACTTACTGCACCCAATTAAAAGCACTGGCTTAGAATTACTTCTAGAAAATCCTAAAACTGCTATAGCCCCAGGGTGCACTTATGAGTAATCCACCAGGAAGATTTGTCTCAGAAGTCAAGTGGTCCCTTGCAAAGGGTCAAGTGTGCTTATCTGCATTCTAATGAAAAGCACTCACCTTCTTTTTGAGGGATCTTGGCCATTTCTAAAAACCTGATAAGGGAAACTACCTCCTTAAACATTACTTCTTGCAAATCTAACATCCAGCACACTTCCAAATATTTGTTAGTTTTTAAAATTGAGCCTGAAGAACTTTCCACTTTGATTGTGAGCAATAGTTGGACACACAAGGTACCACCATGGAAGATAGTTTACCTCCCAATCATGGGAACGTCTTTGCTGGATTTTATGCAGAGGCACTCATGTACTGAGACCTCTACTTTACATAATTAACACTGAAGCATTTCAGTTGTGATTTACTTGTTTTGGTGACCACAGGCAGTCTTTTGCAGACTACACAATGGCTCACATTTTACTCCACATTACCTAACCAATCCCATGAAAAAGTTAGACCACCATCTTTGTGGAAAATACTATAAGGTTTAGTGGCTTACACAGCATAAACACTTTCCACCACTGGAAAACTTTGACACTGAATTTGAGAACACCCCCTGGCTATGGCCTAGTATCGATTATCATCTTTAACAGACTGTCAGGGAGGGATGGGCGTTTCTATCCTTGGTAGGATGGGTGGTCCCACATGAGTATCCTGCTTCAATCCCTGGCAGTGCTTGAAGACATTAGTGGAAACTTGGTCAAAAAGGGGAATCAGGGTGGAGACATGGCTGAGCTTCTCCCCCATTCCCACATGTCCTTAGTTTCCTTGCTGGACAGGGGGTGATGGGAGTGCTAGTAGACCCAGCAAAGGATGTGGGGACACTGGGACAGCTATCAGTAACAGCAGGGAAAAAAAAAAAGTGTTAAAAGCTTGATAGCAAACCTCTCTCACTACTACTGGATAAACAAAATATGCAATGAAAAACTTATTAAAAGGCCATCGCTTGAGGGAAAACAAAAGTCGTGGGGATGGAGAAAGGAATGAGGACTTGCCATTTACCTCCTCCAAAAGTAGGGCGGATTAAGGAAAAACTGCATCTCTCAAATGGGCAAAGCCACCATGCTGAAATCTCCAGAGAAGGGAGAGGAGATAAAAAGTGGAGGCAGAGGGGAGTGAGAAAACATGTGGTCGGCACCACAGAAGTGTCGAGGTGTCCATTATATAATAGGAGGAACAACCCCCACACCACAGGATCCAGTAAAAATATGTCAAAGAGGACAATCCAAGGAACCTCTCTCAGGGAGAGTGTGTGTGTGTGTGTGTGTGTGTGTGTGTGTGCGTGTGTGTAAGATAAAAAAAACAAACAAATTTCTTTCAAGGATGCAAACCAACTTAGTGCATTATTCCTTCCAAATCTACTGCTCTGTACTACCTCCGACAGCACTGCTCACAAAGTACAGATGGGCAAGAACTTATCGCAACAGTAGATATCCCACTAACCATTGCTGCAGTATTAGAAACTGTTGTAGCTTATCCAATAGTCTCTATGTCCAGCTGAGTTGCCAAACCCAAACCCCTCCACAGAACCCTATATCCAATACATGACCCAAGCCTGTGGCCATATGGGTATTGAAGCAGATGTACGAGCTTGAAAACGCTTCATACCATCAACGCAAGGTGACCTGGAAACACCTGGGGATACAGAAGTAAAGATCAAGGTGATATAACAGGGAAGAAGACAAATGACACCTGTTCAGTACATGAGAGGGACAAAACCTGGTTAAAGATACAAGGGGACGGGCAGGCGGGAAGAATACTGCAAAGTGATCAGGATATCTATCTCTTACACGACTATACTATTTCCTTTCGTAGATCACTTCTGCAGTACTCTAAACTGTTGGGAGACTCCCAAAACTTGGTAAGTGGATCAGTCACAGGAGAACTACATATCCAGATCTCATTTACTAGATCAGTTCTCTGTAGACTGCTATACAGAAAGCATCTACCTCTAGAGTTTCATAAAAGTACGTACAGAAGACAGTTTCTGCTTCCAGAATGGCTCTAGTCAATCAATACCTTTGTAAAAGGCTTCAAGGGAGGCCACTACTCTAGTGGAATATGCTTTTATAGCAGAAGGTAAAGATTTCCCAGGCAGAGTATGACAAAAGGAAATGGACTTAGAAATCCAGTTAGCAATAGTTTGTTTAGAAACCAGGATTTCCCAACTTAGCTTCTTGAAAGGAAACAACTGGTCAAGTCTTGGGAATGGACTTGGTCTTGTCCAAGTAAAATCTTAGCTGCCCAAGTACATCCAGAGTAGAGGAATCTTTCTTGTTAAAAGGATTAATGAAAAAGTAGAAAGACCGATGGCATGACTGAGGAACAGCTCACTGATCACCTTAGGCACAAACGAGAGGAAGGCGCTCAGGTATACTGTCATCATGAAAAATAAAGGAGGGGATGTCATCAGGGCTTAGAGCTCAAACTCTTCTAGCTGAAGAATGAACTAGAACGGAAGTACAAAATTTGAGAGAAGCAGAAGCTGCTGGTTCAAAGGAAGAAAGTGATCTACTCTCGGACAAAGTTGAAGTCCTAAGAAGGTGGAATAGCTTTTCCCTATGGTTTTAAATAAAGGATGCCTTTTAGAAACTTAACTCTAGCCAGGAAAGGAGTCTAAAGGCAAACATGCAAAAACAGCCAAAAAGTGCACCTTAAATTGAGAACAAGAGATCAGTTTTAAGTAGCTCACACAGCTGGGACCCCACCTTGTATAGGGTTTAGTTTGCTAGCATTTCAGATACATTTTTTTCATCTGGATACACAAGACTTTCTAGTGGTAGGTTTCCTTGCCACCTGAAACTTGTAGCATGTCCTCAAAATTTGAGTCTGAAAGGGATCAGAATCCTATCATCCATAAAGCCAGGCTGACAGATACCCGACTGGTATGAGTGAGCCCTTGTGTTGTGCACAGTCCACTCTGTGGGATAACTTGTGATGACCCTGGCTAGGTGGTAAAGGAGGGAGAACCAATGCTGCCTTGGCCCAAAGGGAGACATCTCTCTGGATCTTTAACATGACCTTGCGGAGTAGTGGCAGAGAAAAAAACTCCCTTTCCAAGGAAAGGGAATAGCATCCCTCCTCCTTGCCGAGGACAAAGTTGCTCTGGAACAAAACTGCTGTATTCTGTTGTGGGTGAAAGCAAATATAATACCCCATTTGTGGAAGATGTCAAGGAAGACCTCTCTGTACAGCAGCCATCCATGAGGGTATTCCCTTGATCGGCCTAGAAACTATGGAGACAAAGTAGTGAAATTGAGATTATATGAAAGGATCAACTGTGACTGTGCCTATATTAACAAGTCATCAACATATGGATTTTTTTTTGTTAATTTCCAGAGTTCTGCAAAAAGCAACTGCTGCTGTCAGGCACTTTGTGAATACCCTGGGGACTGTATTCAGTCCCAAGAGTAAAGTAAAGAACTTGAAAGTGTGATTAACAAGCTGTAAATCTTAGAAAGTTCGTGAAAGGACCTGATGTATATAATCAAACTGCAGGAAAGTCTCCAAGAATAGATGGCATTTTGTTGAGGTTTGGAAGTTAAGTGGGAAGAAAGTAAAAAAATCAACAGGAACCTATCAGACTCCACTTCATATAGACCCAACTCAATTTTAAACTTTGACTATAAACATTGTTCATGTCTACTTCAGCTAAAAGAATGGCAAAGGTGTTGCTAAACCTGACAGATATGGATCAATGTGGTTTTGTGGAGGGGAGACAAACATTTGGCAATGGTAGAACAATGCAGAGGGAAGCAGAATGTAGGAATCTCTGTTGATCAGTCTTGATGCTGAGAAAGCACTGGACAGATTAAGCTGAGATTTTAGGCATAGGGCTATGGAAGCATTTCCCTTCACTGATGCAACAAGTATACTTAGGAGAATATATGAAGGATCGAAGGCAAGATTTAAAGTGGGAGGATTCCTCTATGATAAACCGTGTTTAAGCAGAGGAAACAGGCAGGAGTGTACTCTTCCCCCCTCTGTTACTTGCTTTATATTTAGTGCCACTGGCAAGAAAATTAGAGATTCAATTTTAAGGATACAATTGTTACAGTAATAAAGAAAAAGTTTGCTTTACTTGCGGATATCTTCTACTTGATAAATCAGGACATTTATGTATAGCAGAACATTTTGAGACAGTTTCAAATCTTTTTAGGAAATGAAATTAATAATCAAACAAAAGCTATAGCCATAACTTAACTCATTCACTCCAACAGAGCTCAGAAGTTTGCACTGTAACTTCCAATGGGTAGAGCCTAAGCCTTCTGACAGGATCAAATCAGGTCTTCCCATTTCAAACAAATGTTCATATTTCTGGAACCATATGGGGTTATGAAAGTATAAATGGCAAACGCTTCAGCACAAACTATTTTCATTGTGGAAATATTCTTTAGGTTCTAGGCCTTCAACCGAATTTTATAGTCACAGTTGTCTCTTTCGGCTTTTCCCGGTTAGGGGTCGTCACAGCGGAACTCCGGTCCACTAATGATTGGCAGTAGATTTTTACGTGCTGGCTTGCCGGGCCTAACGCACAACCTTCAACGAAACACTGCAAATATTACATTTGTAATATTTTGTAAACTTACATCTCAGCAGCCACTTAAGTGGCATACATAAATAAGCAGCTTTTTATTCATCTAGCTGAGAGCTTTCATTTGAGGCTAAGGAGTTCTGTATGCTTTACTTGGTTGCTGACATTTAGAACAACGTGAAAATTGTATCTATATAAATTAATATAATAAAAACATTCAATATCTACTTACCTGCACTAGACAACGGTCAAATATTAATGCAGTTGAGTTTGCCATTGTACAAGCTTTAAGATTAAATCAATTAGAGACTTGTACATAGCATGTGTTTGGAATTATTGAAGCAACTATGAGCAAGCAATATAAGACGCCTAGTCAGTAGGAGATAACTGCAGGTGCACCTGGAAACGTCACTGATGTAGTGAGTTAAGTACCCGCATACAAATTGTTTCAGCAATACAGATATTTGCAGAGACATAAGATGAAGTACTCTGAAGTATGGATTAAAAAGTTCAGTTACGGACGTAAATACAAAAACTGATAATATCCATAAACATAAGATGCTAGTTTAAGAAACGAGCAGTGAAAATGTTTTAGCCCCATTACTTTAAAAATGTGCTCGACTTGTATACAAAATCAACCAGAGTAGAAGTCATGGGCAATTAGTAGCTGAAGGAATTTATCTGGGAGGGGAAGATGGTAAGTGGGATATGCTTATTCTGCCTACAGAACAAGGTGGTTTAGGATTACTTGATTTGAAGGGATATTTTAAGGCTGCACAGCTGAGGCTCATATACACAACACAAGCAAAAGGTTAAAATTTAAAACAAGAGGGGTGAAGGGGGATGTGTCTGCAAGAAATGAGTGGGATTCTGGATGAAGATCTTTACCTGTCAAAGTTGCAGAAAGTACTCTGAGGACTAACCCAAGAGAATGGCAAAAGTTAATTTTGCCAATACAGATGACTGCATATCTAAGTTCAGGAAACATACAAAGGGGGATGTTGCAATTTACTGGAGAAAACCATCACAGGAACCAAGTCCTGGAAGCAAACTAGAGATGAACAGTAATAGGCCAAGAAGTTTGGACAGCAGATTACAGTCTTCCCTACCGCAGGCTGAACAGTACAGGCAAATAGAAAGGGACAGGGAGTCGCAAGTGAAACACCTGCTCCAGTACAGTTTTTAGTTGAATCTAGAACAGAAGCGGTTCTAAAAACTGGGATAATTAGCACAGTATATAAAATATTGCACAACTATAAGAATCAACCAGATGAGGTTACAGAATATTGGGAAGAGAATGGGAAAATGTATAAAGGAACAATGCAAGGACATATGTATGGCTCCAAAGTATGCAACAAAGTTCCAAGCAAAACTTCTAAACCTTCTGGAGTATTTACATAGATATGTTTATACTCCAAAGGATTCTTCCTCAGATTAAAAATGTTGGAGGTGTGATAAGGAAGAAAAAGGTAATTGGGAACATGTTTTTTGGAAGTGTAATGAGCTGGCAGATTTTAAAAATTCCCTACAGAATACTATGTCAGAAATAAATGGCTGTAACTAAGAAAATTATTCTTTTTAACTGGGACACAGAATCTTAACTGTCTAAACATAGTAAGACGCAAGTCTATGCTAATTACTAGAAAATGGAAATCAAAATCTAAACCAACTGTTAAGTGGCAAGCTGGATACAGATTAACCACAGAAGCAGCTAGGAGTCTCAGAAGTTTATTGTTCAAGCGCTTTCGTCAGAATGCATCACAGACTTCTTCAGAAAATTTTCTGAAGTCTGTGATGCATTCTGACAAAAGCGCTTAAACTTTTGAGTCTCCTAGCTGCTTCTGTGGTTATCTGTATCCAGCTTGTCGCTTTATTTGTTGGTTCCATTGCTTGTGAAGATGTCTCTGGTAGCTAAGCCAACTGTATTTGAAGTACTGAACACTGCAAAACAAATAGATAAAAGAACTAAGAAATGGGATCTTTAAGAAAATAAAAGGAGCAAATTACATAGAAATAAATGGAATCTGACGGAACACTAACACAAAATGTTAAGACAGAGTTAAAGGAAGACAAAAATTGTGCAATTTAATGCTGGACTAAAAGCTGTTGCAAAGAAAGCATATGCAATGTCCACAAATTAAAATTTTTTTTTCTTTTATATTAATATACATGTGCCTATGTCTTAATTCTATTAAAAGTATGGGTGCCTGTGTCTTACAAAATTCCTGAAAGAAGGTTGGATGGGATGTACAGAGGCATCCTTCAGATACAAAGACACCAGTGAGGTCTGAGAGAGGATAAAAGGCGAGTGTGTGTAGTAACACTGTAAATGAAGGCAGCTTGAGAAGGGACAAATCCATCCCATATCTCCATTCTCCTTTTCTGGGTAGCTGAAAGTCTGGAATAAAACCTTCTTTCTACACACTTTTAGGAAACAAGTTTGATTATACGTTGATCAAGCAGGGCTTGAAGAGCAGGAGGCAAGAGGAATGCCTTTGAATTGGCAGAACTTCCAATTCAACCTAGAAACCTACTGAGCAATGGGAGGGCCCATATGTATAAAGTTATGAGCTGCCAGTTTGAGAGAGAGGTTAGTCTTTTTGACAGAGGGATAGATAGACGGAGTGGGGTAGGGGGCAAAGAGGTAGAGAGCAGTCAGGCTGATTTGTCTGGATGGGGTGGGCCCCCAAAACAAGATTCCCTGTCTGGTTTATCTTTTTTTTTTTTTTTACCCTTGAGTGGAAGCCAAGATTCTTTGCGAGAAGGCGGTGAGTTAGCTGGGTAGTTTTTTCAGATACCGGTGGACAGAAAGGAGGAAAATTTGCCTGCAATCCTTTTAGTTTAGCTTTAATGACCTTAAGGACTGAGAATGTAGCAATGCATACCTTCTAATGATAGATCCAGTAGCAGCTGCTCTGAAGAGGCTTTCACTACATCATAACAACTAAGCATAACCCCACTCTGGCTAATATGGAATCAGAGTTCTTACCCCTTCTGTTGCCAGTCTGATACCATACTGCCTCATCCTAATCAAAAACATTACTGTATCCCACAACATGGCTTAATTTGTGAGAAGTACAAGTACTTAACGAATTTGGAGGTCTCCCCTCTCACAGTAATACATACTACACAAGTACACATGGACACTACCACAGCACAAAGAATTACCACTACACTTATGCTAAAGTGGTTAAGAAGTCACTTCCCAAGCACCATGGAATTAGCACAAATAAATCTCAAACACCAAACCACACCTGTAATTCACCAATCACCACCAGCAAGTCAAAAGAGTGTATGCCACATACCCTTAGCTGTACAACAGATACATCCACTCAAGTATTTTGACACAATGATACTCCTCTCAACGGACTGAACAGGCTTTCAACAGCCAATAAGCAAAGTGGAAGGGGCTCTAAGATCCCTCTATCCCAAGTACAACTATGAAAAGATACCTTACGTGCACCATTAAAAGGAAAGTGCTACATTCTTTAGGTGATCATATACTCCCCCATCTTTAGTGGCCACTTAAACATGCTAGCATGGAAATCAAGACAGCAGTCAAAGAGAGCCAACTTCTTTTTTCTTCTTCCTCTTTCGGCTTTTCTCAGTTAGGGGTCGCCACAGTGGATCACCTGTCCGCTCATGATTGGCAGTGGAGTTTTACAGTGTCGAGTTGCCAGCCCAGCACCCAACCTTCCACAGAAGGCGCACACATGCATACACACACACCTAGGGCCAATTTAGAGTGTCCAATCCACCTACAGCATGTCTTTGGGATATGGGAGGAAACCCACGCAACCACAGGGAGGACATGCAGACTCCACACAGAAGGCACCCCAGCCGAGGACTGAACCAGAGAACCTCTTGCTGTGAGGCTGAGAGTCAAAAAGAGCTAAGTACAAAACAGCAACAGTCATCAAAATTAGAAATCCTTCAGCCTTGCTAGAAAGTTAAGCACCACCACCCATCACTTCTCAAAGTATTTACAATAACACCATTACTCTGACAAAACAGCAGCTATCCTAAACAGAAACAGGACCAAATGCACAAGTACCATCATTAGTTCTTCGATTTCTTAGATCCTGCCCCCTACTCCTGAACTTACCAGCCCTTTCCAAAACCATAGCCACATCCATGGGCCCTTATAATAAAATTAAGTTGATCAGTAACAAGTATGGCCTACCAGAATACCTACTAAAAACTTTACAATGAGTCTAGCAACCAGCTACATACCTAAAAACTAAGCCATCCTGATGCCTCTAACACAAGGGAGTTTCAAATGCCAGCCCTATAATTTCAGACCACTTAGTCTTACCAGCATTTTTGTAAAGCCATGTAAATGATAATTTCTGACCTCACATTCGTTTCATACCACTGGATCTACTGCAATTTAGCTTTGTACAAGTTACATCATGCCTTCTAAACTTCTTTTGAAAGAGTAACTAAAAGCAACTGATAGTGGTTATACAGTGCATACTTGAACCCAGCCAAGTTACTTGATCCTATCCCTTAATTGACAATATCCCCCATGGTGGACAAACTGGTGAACCTTAACATTAATTCACATATGGTAAGGTAGATAGCAAACAGAACATATTAAAAAATGCATGTTTCACCATGGTAACATCACAAGTGGGATTCCTCCCATCTAATCCAGCGTGACTGGAGTAGAGCTCAGTCTTCTTATTGACTACTTTGAGTTAAAAAGGGTATTTTCTTGTTTTAAATCCCGCATTTGCAACTGTTTGCTTATAGCTGTCCATCATGCATTGCTATGTAGTGGTGGTTACTGCTGGTAGTTAGACGCAAACATTTTGTTAAATTTTCCCTTACCACTTTGCTTGTGGTCCTCCAGAGGTTTCACGCAGCCCTGCTCTATCGGGTGGAACACTAAAGCCTAGCCTCAGAGGTACCAACACACCTCTCACCCACTAGGCACTCAAGTGTGACCTCTTCCTGATCATATAAATTTACCCATCACTATAGACTGAAAAATTCCCAGTGTTTCTCCAGCCAGCTTGGTCGACATGGGCATTCTGAGACAGTGTAGCAACAGTCATGTTCAACAACCCTCTACTCCTAGTACACACAAAAACAATGTGGGAGTGATGCAACTATATTAAGAACCTTGAATCCACACTCAAACATCAGTCAGTACATACGACAATGAGCGGGTTCCCAGCATGCACACCTCGCCTCAGACTCCACCCAAACCCACATACCTACATACGCGGAGGTCCTCACCAGAAACATACCCAACACCAGAGACCTTCCAAACACACTACACATACTATTTCCTCTGCAGAACACATTACACAGCAAGTCACGCACCAGTCTCTCACTGGTCAAACCCTTAAGGCAAAACAAACATATTAGTCAAAAGTGATTCCATTGTGAGACATACTGATGTCTCTCACCAGGCTGGATAAGGAAAATCATGGTCAGGTGCCAGGATATGCCATATCATACAAGCACTCAAGTCTCTCAACAGTTACTGCTATGACTCTGTCATAGCCCATGTTGGTGTGAACAACTTGAGATGTACCACTGGACTATAAAGAGAAACATAACTGAGCTCTCAGACGGTCACAGGCAGATGTCCCTAGCCTTGAGCAGCATTTTACCTTCACCTAGGATGATGCCTCAATGCAAACAGAAAATGACTGACTTCAATAATTATCTTAGCTTCTGGTGTCACTCTGTCATTCTAAGAGGATTCACTGTCAGCCTGGGATGAAATGATTGACAGACCTGAATGCTTTGCCAGAGATGGTCTTCATCCGTCACCTCTGGGATTTTGGCTAAGGCTCTTGCCACCCCTATAGTACCTTTTTAGGCAGTGTCTCAAGAACAAAATTCCCAATGTAAAAATTCCATCTAAAAACAAACTCAAGGTTATGCTGCTAAATGCTAGGAGTCTCAACACCAGACTGCACTCACTGGAAGCTGTCCTCACCTTGGAAGACAGACATTTCTGCAGTCACTGAGACCTGGTTCAAGGCTGTGGAGAGCACCCCAGCCATACCTGGTTACACCTCTTTCTACACGTTTAGACCTCAAACTGAAGTTGGGAAAACTAAAGGAGGCAGTGTATCAATATTCATTAAAGATAAATACACCTCCAGATTGGTTAAAAGGTATGACTCCCTCGAGACATTTCAGGTGCAATTAACTGTTGGTAGAACACATATTTAAGTAATTTCCAGCTACAGGACCCCTCCAGGAATCAGGACACCCACTCTGCCTATTTGGATCTACTTGAGTCCATCAAGATGCACCCAAACACCATGGTTTTGAGTGACTTAACTAACCATCCACTGACTGGGTAAATTATTCATGCTCAAACTTATTTGCTGGAAAAACCATAAAAAACGAAAAGAAAAACCACAACGCTGGAACACTGCAACACTTTTATTCCGGTACCTCGGCAGAATGCCTTCAAAGGAATAAAATACAGTCACATGTTGCATCTATTTATACTAAAGCTAAAGCACAAAAGATTAATGAATCCATGTTACCCCTATGGACTGTATTAAAATGTTCCGAAATAGGACTATCCAACCTAACATTACGTATATCGCCCATGTGTTCTAAAATACGTATTTTAAGTTGGCGTTTTGTTTGACCAATGTAATATTTTGGTGGTTCACAACCACAACCGAGAATATACACCACGCCACAAGATTTACAATTGAAGTTATCATGGGCGATATATTTGACACCATTGATCACACTACCAGACAAATTTTTAACCTTGTGGCAAATTTTACATTTGCCACAACTCAACATACCATATGGAAAAACAACATTCCCACAAGTATTAACATTATCTAACTTGAATTTCAAAATTTTTTAGGTTTGGATATCTTCCATAAGAAAAGGACACATGATCCGGGAATAGGTGACCTATTTCCCCATTTTTACAAACAATAGGCCACAAATTGCTTTAGCCAAACCAAAATCCAAGAAGGGTGTGACTTGTTTACAAAATATTTTAAAGTTGGAGAGTGAATTTATCTTAAAATTTGGCACCCTGAGACCCAGGGGTATGAATTTGGAGGTTAATCTCACTATTTAATTACTTCAGTAACTTTGCTGTTGTAATGAAGTTTATGGTGAAATTTACTGTCTATCATGAATATTAGATACTTTTTCTATATGGATTTAATGTCAAATAGCTTTATAGAATCTACATTTATTCTGTTATTGGTAGTGTCTCCTTAAATTCTTTTGAAACTTTTTTCTTGTAATTAAATTAAATTGTGTTAATTGACTAATTACATTTTGCATAGTATAAATAGATGCAACATGTGACTATATTTTATTCCTTTGAAGGCATTCTGCCGAGGTACCGGAATAAAAGTGTTGCAGTGTTCCAGCCTTGTGGTTTTTCTTCCTCTCAAACTTATTTGCCCAAAGGTTCCTCAACTTTAACTCCAATGCCCTGGACCAGCTGGCTGACACCCCCACAAGGGATGCCAACATCCTGGATCTGCTCAACAATATAGGCGGCCACTGTAGCACCCACACTGAGGTCTTCTCTGGTGAGATGTGACCACAAATCTGTCTCATTTCATCTACCTAACCCACCCCAGCAGCAACTAAACTTCTCCAAAGCAGATTATAACCTCTGACAGGATGGTATAATGTCACACCTCCTCCCTCAGAACTGGCAACTATGCCAAGTTCTACACCAAAGCCTTATACAAACACCTGTGCAACTACTGACTCTGTCATACCGGATAGGACCAAAACAGATTCCTCAAGAAACAAACCTGCCTGGACAACCACCACTAACAGGGCATAAAAAGAGGAAGAAATTGCTGTCTGAGATAAGAGGGAGTGAGCCCTCCTAAACTGGAAACACTCCCTCCTCAGCTTAAACAAGACTTCTTGTGAAATCCTCCAAAGCAAACTGAGTCCAAATTAGCTTCTACAACTACATTTGTAGCCTAAAAGGAAAGGCCCAGGTACATGTAGAACTGGTGGCTAATGATACTACATATACTGAGCCTGTGGACATAGCTAATCAGTTGGCCAACAGGTTTTTTGAAAACTTCAGTCCTCTGTCCCCACCACAAGTACTCCATGACATTCCTACCACCTGCCCCCTACCCTGTATTGTTGAAGAGCAGGTCACAAATGCCCCAAGGTCAAAAACACAGCATCTAGGAGACCTGATAACATCCCAGGCTGTGTCTAAATGGGGTCAACATGAGTTAGCAACACCATCTGGTACTCTCTTTAACCACAGTCTAAGTCCCAGCTTCATACCAGTGGAAAACAGCCACTGTTATTCCCTTACACAAAAGGTGATGCCTTCCACTGACCCCGGCAACTATACACCTACTAGCCTGACTTGCCTTATATGCAAAGCCATGGAGTAAATCATGGACTTAACAAAGATATAGGTAATCTCCAAATACTTGACCCTACTCAGCTTGGATTTGTCAAGGGGAGATCATGCCCGTTAAACCTGGTGGGCTTAGAGATGGTCACAAAGAACCTGGATGAGGAAAAAAATGCATACTGCCTACCTGGACTTAGCCAAAGCATTTGTCACTATCCCCCATTCAGACATCATTGACAAACTCACCCAACTACGCATCAACCCTTATCTCGTTATATGGATCGCAAACTGCTTCACTGACAGAACTTAGTCAAAATAGGGGAATCCACCTCCAACAGCAGACCTGTAACCAGTGGTGTTCCACAGGGATCGCTCCTGGGACCTCTGCTATTTGGAATCTACTTCTCCGAAGTACAAGCAAAAACTAAAGGACTGAGGCTGACAAAGATTGCTGATGACGGCAAGCTGAGAGCGGTCACAGACTCTCCAAATGATGTCAACATCCTACAAGACGGTCTTAAAATGATTGGTGCCAAATTCATGGCCTTAAACTCATTGCAAAAAATGAATGATCATTCCTTTCGGTAAAAGTGACGTTCCTGCTAACTACCACATCAACAGCAACACCTTAAGTATGCACTCAATGGTGACAGACCTGCGCACACAGGTTGACCGCAACCTTACCTTTGACCACCATGTCTCCATAGTGGGAAGAATGGCATTCTATACTGCTCATCTCATAAGGGCACTGCCTCCAGGAAAAAAAAATATCTCCCTGTACTCTTCCCTCATCAGGCCAATAATGGGAGTACAATGCCCCTTATTTATTATTGTGTTCCCCTTTTGGTATATACCTTTTTAATCACCTGCAGCAACTGGAGAAACCACAAAGGTCCCTCAAGGAAAATTCAAGGTATTTATCTGTCCTATGGGGACCGTCTGAAATCACTGTCACTTTATTCTGTTTCACACAGACTACTCAGAAGTGATCACTGCCTTGCATACATGGCAATCTCTGACCCTGCGTTACTGGAAATGCATCACATCCGAAAGAGAAATGTTACACGTTACTCGCTCTAAAGACCTTAACCTGGTATGTGACATTAACAAAACCTGCTGGAGGGGCAGATTTGTCTCCCAGAGGTTACTACACCTTTGGAACAGACTTCCACTTCATGTCAAACAGAGCACCTCTTTGGCAGTCCCTCTTCAAACATAATCTAGACAATTGGATAGGTGACCGTAAATTCACCCCTGGGGTTCCACCTGTGCCCCGCTTGGACAGGGGACATAGATGCTGATCTTAGAAATAAGGGTAAGAACTTGGCTAGGCTTGTAAGGGCCCTATGGCCATTAACCTAGTAGTTTTCTATGATCATGCGATCCTCAAGGCTCGGCGCTGGATCTTCTATTTGGCACTTATTTCTGTGATTTATAAGCAAATAACAAGGTCTCTGGTTAACAAAACTAGTTTACAGTCAGCAAATGTCATGAAGTTACTGATGAATAGGCTGGACTATGCAAACAGCTAGTGCAAAGATTGGCTAAATGCCAAAAAGAAAAATACAGTATCTATTTTGATAAAACTCATCATAATAAACTTATGGTAGTGGACAGAACTTGGCACCCTTCTGTATGGCTCTGCCCTATGTTCATAAAGTTAAAAACTCATCTATCTCAACAGCTGCCAAGGGCATCTCATCCAGAACCAACGTACTCCTACTTCCACTGTACTCCTCGCATATCCTTCAATCATTAATTTTGTTCCCTTTGGTATGTACTTACCAAAACATAGCACTCCCAAGTAGAGAGGAGATCTCAGACTCTCCTCACAAAAAAAAAAAAAAAAACAAAACAAACAAAAAAAAGTCACAGGTCTCAAGTGCCTTAGCTATCCACACCAAACAGATTCACTGCATTTGCTTTGCTACAGACTCCTCCATTGCAACCTACGCTTGGGTATTCAGGCCATGAAAAATGATGGTCACGAAGGCATCCACATAAAACAAAGTTAATCCCTGTCAAGTTTCAAGTGCAAACTGAGATCTATGGATGGGAAACAGGAAATCTACCCTAGGACTGCCCTCTGTACTACTAATGGGCAGATTCAGCTCCTAAAATGCTTCATCTCATGCACATAACCCCTCACATTAACTATGGTATGACCCCAGTTATTCTCATTAAGAGAAACACAATCAACCACAAGATAGGTAAGTGCAATCTACAACCAAATGGTATAGGTTATTTTGAGCACAAAAAGTGAAATTAGCTAGAAAAAATGGTCAGCAAGGGCAGCTAGCCTAGTATGTACCTATGAAAATATGAACCTATGAAAGACCTCACACTCTTAGATATACTGTCTTTTCAAAGAGCCAGTACTTCCTCAAACAAGCGTACAAAGGAACTCTTATTAACACATAGGACACTGACATAACACTTTATTTCAGAAAATTCCCTACCTATAGAATAAATTACCCAACACATTAATGTAGATACAGTACTACTTTGCTTAAAGACTAACCTACACAACTAGATTGGCACTTATTCTCTCCCTATCTTGTGTGATCCTCTCTGAAGACAGCAACTCCTGATGTTGGGTGTTTGGGCTAGCCCACTAATAGTTTGACTGCCTAGTATCTACATATGAACCTAAAATGAAATTCTGTCATCAACCCTAAAAGGACCTATCTGAGGGGAGCACAAGTTGCAGGTTCTAGCTGAACTTGGCATACAGAAAAAGTACAGACAACCTCAATGTCATACTTTTTTAAAGTTAGGTATAGAATGAAACAGCAGTTTGAAAAAAATGTTTCCATATTGTTACATTTCTCTTTGTAACGTTTTAAACTACAATCTGATCAAAGGCTGAGGCTTCAGGCACAGAAGTCACAGTTGCAAGACTAGACAGAGAAACCTGTATTAACAGCGAGTTACACATTCACATATATACATTTTCTGAACTCAGGAAAAAAACTGGTAATTTCAGAAATAAGACTGCAGACATATTCCTTAACTGTGCAGACTGGCCTAATTTTAGAGTAAAAGAAATGGAATATGCTTGCAGAAAATACAGGAATGATGGGAACAAACAGTGCTATGAATATTAAATCATTTGCTACAGATTCAAAGTTCATTAGATGAGCAGCAAAGTCAGTTTGGCTTAAAAAGGTCCACATCAAGTGGCAGGCATCTCAGAGCAAGTAACACTACATTTCTTGGTCAGTGGAAGCCTTCAGTACATTAAATAGCATCTGGCATTCTGGCTTGCTAATGATTGTTATGAAGTTGAAGGTGGCAGCAGCAGTTCAATCCCAAGAGAAATTACCAAAACTAGTGCTTCACGAAAGTTAAGTGTGCCACAGGCAGGATCAAACAAGGAACAGGACAAAGTGACCTGAAATCATCCTCTGGCAAGTTCTGTCATGTCCAGTCAAAATAAAATGTGCTTCAAGATGACAGGATGCCAAAATACTGCAGAATGTTATCAATGCGGTTTCTGGGTCAGCAGCCTCAATATGAAGAATCAAGTCGATCAACAGGTCAAACCCATTTGTTGATTTTTCTCCTCCAAGTCCATAAAAAAGTACTTATTTTTTGCTTCTAGTTCATCGCACAAAAAAAATCCAAAAATAGATATTTTCATCTGGTATAAAAAATGTAAATCCTTATTCACAAAGTTAAACAGCAATGTTCAAATGTCAAAGGTTGAGGACTGGTATATCAAAAAGGTCACAGAGGCCTTCACTTTCATCCAAATTGTATATATAATCATGGTCTCCAGGAGGTGGGGACAACCTGAGCAGCGGAGCAAACACTGGAAGACAAAAAACAGGGTTAAGAACCGCAAACCGTACATCTATACTACAGAACCTGCTACAAAGGTTACATATCAAGACACCATAACTATGTGTAGAGATGGATAGTTAACAGGAAGAAAAAAGTTGTGTAAAATCTTACCATAACTGTAGATGTCCTTCTCTTCCATGTTGCAGTATTCTTAGTGTGGGATTCTCCGCCTCAGGCAACCCGAACATCTGCTCCTATACAAAAGTTTAAGCCTGGTTGCTACAGGTGCATGGGACGTCACACGTAGGGCCATAAAACAGGGACCTTAACTGTGAAGTCTGCATGCACAGACCTCAGAACTTAATTCCCCAGTTGGACAGTCAAGTAGAGAGCCAAATGATGTCAACAAGAAGTGTGAAGTGCCATTTGCTGGCTAGTCTGACTATAGTCTAGGAGGTGCCCTTTAGACATGTCAATAGGAATGAAGGGGGATAGGTTGGAGGGGGGAGATGCTGCAACATGGAAGAGACATCTATGGTTATGGTAAGATTTCACACAACTATATTTCCTTCTATTCCTATGTTGCAGTATTCTTAGTGTGGGAGGGTGCCACAGCTCAAGGAAGAGGAAGGGTGGAGGTAGAGGTAGCAGATTCCAGGAACTGCCCTAGCAAACCTTGCCCTGGCTCTGGAGAAACTGTCCAATTTGTAGTGTCTGATAAAGGTATGTATGGTGGACCAGGTGGCTGCCTCCAGAATGGAGGCTGTGTCCAGGCCTTTGAGGAAGGCTTTGGAGGATGCCACAGCCCTGGAAGAGTGAGCTCTTACCCCCTGAAGTAGATCCTTGTCATGGTGGGAGTAGTAGAAGCAGACAGTTTTTCTGATCCAGCAGGAAGTGGCTCGTTTGGAAACTGCCTTGCCCAGGGCCCTGGAGTGGAAGGATACAAAAAGTTGGTTGGATTTTCTGATGGACTTAGTTTTGTCTAAATAAAACCTTAGTTGTCTGTGCACATCCAGGGAATGGAGTATCCTCTCAGTCATTACTGGGAGATGGGAAGAAGGTGGGCAGGTGAATGGATTGGTTCAAGGACACTGTTGACCACCTTTGGCATGAAAGAAGGATTGGTGCACAGGATCACTCTGCCCTTGTGGAAGATGGTGCAGGGTGAGCAGGCCCATAAGAGCTTGCAACTCTGACATCCTTCTAGTAGAGGTAAGGGCCACTAGCAGTGCAGTCTTATATGTGTACATTTGGAGCGTTGCAGCACTGGCTGGCTCAAATGGAAGCAGTGAGTTTCCAGGATGAAGTTTAGGTCCCAAGGAGGTGGAACAGGCTTTCTTGGTGGTCTGATGTGCAATACCCCTTTCAGGAAAAAAACTAGCAGTAGAGGGGGGTTCTAGGGGTAAGCAGACAGACTGCAGATAGGTGGACTTTCACAGAGGAGTATGAAAGGCCAGCCTTAAGCTCACACACAAGTAAGGACTAGAGGGGTATCTGCTTGAAAGGGATCCCTGCGCCTATGGAGACCCCAATTGGAGAATCTTTCCCATTTAGATATGTAGATGATCTTGTAGTAGGTTTCCTGGCATCCCTCAGGACAGAAAGCACATCCTCAGAGTAGTGGTGTCTGAAGGGAATTAAGTTAATCACCCCGAGTGTTAGACCTAACATCTCTAGGTAAGGGTGAATGAGTGATCCCTTCTGTTGTGAGGAGGTCCACCTTGTGGGGTAACTTGTGGTGACTGCCCTTGGCGAGCAAAATTAGTAGGCAGAACCAGTGCTGCCTTGGCCAATAGAGAATCACCAGCAAGATTTTTGGTTTGTCCTTCCAGATCTTCAGGAGGACCTTTTGAATGAGAGAGATGGGGTGGAAATGCATATAGAAACTGTCCCTTCCATGGAACATTGAAGGCATCCACCCTCTAGGGAAGTGGAGAGTGGTCCTTGGTGCAGAATTTCAACTATCTGTTCTGCGGGGAGGCAAAGAAATCTACCCGGTGTGCCCTACTGCTGGACAATGTCTAGAAAAAAAAAAAAAAGTTTCCTTGTGCAGCACCCATTCGTATTGTATAGAGGATCTGCTGAGAACATCCGCTTGTTGGTATTACTGGGAAGGGATGTACGTTGCCTGCAAGGATAAGATGTTTCTGGAGGCAAGGTCCCAAATTTGGATAGTTATTCAGCAAAGGAGGTAGGACTTGGTCTCTCCTTGATTGTTGACGTACCACATTACTGTGGTATTGTCTCCAAGTATTTGAAGGGGGCCTAGTTGCAGGATTAGAAGCAAAGCTTTCAGGGCCAAAAGGACTGCGGTCATTTCCCTCACATTGATGCATTTCTTTTGGAGGATATGTTGCCAGATTTCCTGTACCATGAAGCCCTTCATGGTAGCCCACCATCCTAGGTCAGATGAATCTGTATGCATGTACACAGCTGAAGTTGAGGGTTGAAGTGGAAGGCTGGGTTCATTTGAATTGTTGTATCCACTTTAGTTCTGCTTTGAGGCAGGGCTAGAGTGGAATCTGAAACTCTACAGGGTGTTCGTGTTGGGGCCACACATTCAAGTACCACTGCAGTTTTCACATATGCATTCTGGCCAAAAGCAGCATAGGGATGGTGGCTGCCATTAGCCCCAGGACCAGTAAGAATATTCTTGCACATATCTGTTGAACCTGCAGTAGGTCTTGGAAGTGAGTAGAGTTTGTCCTGAGGGAGGAATGCCCACATCAGGTCTGTTCCGATTCTGCAGCCCAGAAAGATTTTTGTCCAGCTGAGGGGTTAGGGATGACATTGGGATGTTCAGGGTGAACCCCAGGCCTTGTAGCAGGGAAATAAACTGCAGATGGTTTTGTAGGGTGTCCTCCTCTTTCTGCCACAAGGAGGATGTCATCTAGGTAGGGGTAAATTTGAACACCTTTCGTTCTACAAAAGGCAACAACTAGGGCCAGACATTTTGTGAATATCCTGGGTGCAGTAGATAAACCAAAGGGCAAGGCTGTAAACTGAAAGTGAGTACAGGGACCAGTGAAATGCAAGTATTTTCTTCGGGAAAGTTTTGTGGATATGGAGGTAGGCCTCCTTCAGATCAAGTGAGGCCATAAAGGCTTGGGCTGGCAACAATGGAAGGGTTTTGTAGGAATAACATTCTGAATGATGGAACTTTTAGGAAGAGGTTTAGAAAGGACAGACCCAGAATTGGCCTCCAAGGGCCATATTTTTTGGGGACAAGAAATAACCTTTAGTAAAAGCCTTTTCCTTTCTGTCCTGGAGGGACAAGTTCTATAGTTCCATGGTTCAGAAGATCCTGCAGGACATGAGGAATAAGGTGTTGATTTTTTTTTTGGAGGGGGGGGGGGGTGGAATGCCCCTTGTAAGTGGCTTTTCTTTCCAAAAGAGGAAATTCGCTCTCTTGTACTACCACCAGCACCCAGCGGTCTGAGGTGATGCATCTCCAAAGGGGCAGCCAGTGGGAGAGGCGGGCAAGGCAGTCACACATTGGCAGAGCCATTTCGGTCATTAAATAGGCTGTGAGGTGGCTGTCTGGAAGTGGTCTGCCTCCTGGTCCCTTTTCTATGCTTGTAAGAGGACAGAGTTGCAGAGGAGCGGCTCATGACAAAGGTAGTATTAGCAGGGTAATTCTTGCAATATTTAGGAATGGGAGACATTAGCAGGTGCTTGATGTCTTGAAGCTCTTTACTTTTCTCCTGAAGGTTTTTTAAAGGGGCCTGCAGACTGTTTACCAAACAGGATGTTGTGGTCTAGAGGGGCAAGAATTTTAGACTTGAAGTCTTCAGGTAGGGGTTGAAGGCATAGCCATGTGTATCGAAGTGGTGCTGATGCAGAAGCAGCGGAGCTTGCAGAGGCCTCTGCTGCATCATAACTGCATCGAAAAGAATGTCTAGTCACTTGAGAAGCCAGGGACAGTTTTGATGTTACCTCTGTTTTACTAGGGCACTCGAGCATGGATGATAGGAGGGTAAAAGCCTGGGATACAAGGTCCAAAGCATATTTTATCACATGGGTTTGGTAGTCGATAGGTCTAAAGGCTATGGTGGAGCAGGTATAAACTTTCCTGCCTATCCTGCCATGTGTTTACTGTCTGTCAGAAGGCAAGAGACTAAGAAGGAATCAGTCTCAACTGCTTGTCAGGGGATACAGCAATCAATGCTGGGTCTACCAGGGGTGGTTTTACCAGGAATTTTTGTTCATCTGGTACTTTATGGAAACTGTCACATCTCTTAGGGGCAGGAGGTTAGTCTGAAGAAAATGCATCAAGGTAGGCAGGTACAACTAGTGGAATGGCTGAAGGGGAGATTCCACTTGAACTCAGTATCTTTTGAGTTTGTCATTTGGGAAGTGTCCCATTTAAAGTTTTCATCTTTGTGATTATCTCCCCCAAAGGTGATATCCACTGGTGGACAGTCCCCTTCTATGGATTCTTCATCAGGGGAATAATATTCAACTGGAGAAGCAATTTGAGATGATTAATGGAGGAGTAGTAAGCCTACTGTTCTTCCTCTTAATGGAAGTGGGAAGGTGGAGCAAAAAACCTGAGGCAGGCCTAGGGCTGAGAATAGGCCATGGGCTTAAGGGCCATGAAGATCTGCATCAAGGAGTGAGTGAAAGATTGCTAGTCTCGAACTCCCTCTGTGTGTGTGTGTGTGTGTGTGTGTGGGGGGGGGGGGGCAGGTGTTCAGTTTTCTGCTTCCTATTTAAAGGCGTAGTCCTAGGAGAAGGCCTGGTTTCAGGGGCCTGGATTCGAGCTGGGACGTCAAGCAGTGGCATCCCAGTCGGTCGTCCGGCGTTGTCTGGCTCTCCCTTGACATCAGTAGGGACCGATGTCTGAGCTGTCTCAGTGGACGTGCCAGCCGTTACTTCCGAAGCAGCCTCCTCGACGGCAGTCTAAGTAGACTGCTATCAGACATCTCTCAACTCTTAAATTGGAAGCTGGCAGGACATCCAATGGCCGAGAGGCAGAAGTACTAGGATTAGGAAACTTGGTCTTTTTCCATGGTAGTTCCACCAAGGAAGCAGACTCTGGATCCATCCGGAGCACTAGCTTTTTAAGCCTCTGGTTTTCTAGATACAGATTAAGGCTGCCCAGACAACTTAATGGTCTTTAGCACAAAGGATTGGCAAACAGGGAAAAAGGTGTGGTCGTGGTCCTGGTCCTTGGCCAAGGCAGAAAACAACGGTCGTGCTTATCCTTAAGTGGAACTTGGCACCCACATCAGCATTTACCCTTCTTAAGACATCAGCTAATTGGGGGGGGGGGGGGGTAAACAGCAAACCAAGCTCAAGCAGTACTTAGCTTTAGATGTTTTCAAAGCAGAGGAGCAAAGCAATCGATGTGACGATCAACTGAGGCTGAAAAGTTCTGGGGTCTGTGTGCAGACCTCACATTTAAGATCCCTGGTTTATGGCTCTACATGCGATGTTCCACGCACTTACAGCAACCAGGCTTAAGCTTTTGTATAGGAGCAGACATTCGGGTCGCCGGAGGCAGAGAATCCCACCCTAAGAATACTGCAACATCAGATACATGTACACAAATTACACATCCATACGCAAAAAAAAGTTGACATACATATGAAAACTGAAGAGCAGCAGTGTTTTTCAACCTTTTCTCTCAGTCTTTTGTTAATTGTCAGTAAGTTTGCTGATGCATGCAACTATTACCACAGTGCTCTGGTACAAGTCTAGACTGAACAGCACAATCCAGTACAGATGTTTTAGGTACTAGACCACACAAGCAGCAATCATCCCACAGAAAGACATGGAGCAACACCAGAAGTTGTTTGAAAAATGGCCTTTGGGGTATTTTAAAACGACTTGCGTCACCTTTGGCATTATTGTTCAGCTTTACAGACTTCCCGTGAATTTTCCAAAGGAATCATAGGTTCATACTAGGCTATCTGCCCTGGGGCAATTATAAGCCTAGCCCAATTCTGTATGGCTTACGCCACCCCTTGATTTGAGTATACTGTGCCCTTTTTAAGGTTTAGTTTACTATGCCTCTGTCTAATAGTGACATGGGAGTAATCCCTGGGACAAACCTACAATCCCCCATCCACCTATCAAGATTCTTCTTGAAGAGATTCAGTGAGGTGCTCTGCCTCACATGAACTGGAATTCTATTCCAGAGCGAAGGGAGCCTCTGGGTTATGAACCTGTCCCTCCAACAAGTTCTATTTATTTCTGTGCTGAGGTTCAAGTCCCTCGAGCATGTGGCTCTAAGGGATTTAGATTTACTGAGGTGGAGCATGTCCATTAATTCTGGATTTGACATAGCTTTGTATGTCAGGCATAGATCGCCTCGAAGTAGGCGGTATGCAACTGAGTAGAGCTGGAGTTTTTTTAACAGAGCAGCATATGGCATCTGTTTGAGACCCTTGATCCTCTTGGTGAGATACTTTTGGGGTCTTTCTAATTGCTGCAGGTGTCGGGTAAGGTACATCCCAAAAGGGGCATTGTATTCTATGATGGGCCTGATGAGGGATGAATAAAGGGGCATGATTACCTCTCGATCTAGATGCGAAACCCTTCGTGATGAGGTGGGCTATATAGAAGGTCTTTCTAACCACTTTGGCAATGTGATTTTCAAAGGAGAGATTGCTATCAACTTAGGTCCCTAATAACTTTCTCTCTACTTAATGGGTTTCCGCCTATGTGGTAATTTGTGGGCACATTTTTTGCCAAAGGGTATGACTATACATTTTTTGGCATTTAGCTTTAAACCATGGCGCTGGCACCAGTTATCTGTCTCAGAGACCTTTTTGAAGGATGTTTGTGTCAGCTGGTGAGTTGATTATGGCGCCCCGTTTGCAGTCGTCTACGAACTTGGTGAGCCATAGTCCTCCCACATTTGCCTGTACCTCGGAAAAGTATATACCGAACAAGAGTGGTCCCAGGACAGAACCCTGTGGGACGCCACTTGTGACCGGTTTCGAGTCTGACATGGCTCCAGCAACTCTCAATCTGTGGGTTCTGTCTTTGAGCCAGTTTGCGACCCATCTTGTGACATAGGGGTCTATATTTAAGCTGGATAGCTTATCTATGATGCCCGAGTGGGGTATTGTGTCAAATGCCTTTGCAAGGTCCAGACAGGCTGTGTGGACTACCTTCCCTTCATCTATGGCTTTTGGTGACTGTTTCGAAGAAGTCAACCAGGTTCAAAAGGCAGGATCTGCCCTTGACAAAGCCGAACTGGGTAGGATCTAGTGTCTGTAGGTCCCCAATGTCTTTGTTTATGAGCTCCATGATGATCCTCTCCATAGCCTTGCAGACTAAGCTAGTCAGGCGTATGGGGCGATAGTTTCCAGGGTCTGTAGAGGCTCCACTTTTGTGGAGTGGGACCACTGTTGCTGTACGCCATTCTGTGGGCACATATCCTGTAGTGAGGCTGAGATTGTATAGCTGTTTCATATAAGGGATTAGTTCCTCTTGGAGTTCATGTAGGACGCCATCTGGTCCCATGGAAGCAGTGTTTTTTGCTTTGGAGAGGGCAGCCTTCACCTGAGCATCAGAGATGTTTGGGAGGCAGCCCTCTGCCGGGATAGATACTTGCTCTTTGGGGGTTGCACTGAACCTGTCTGCCAGGATACTGGCGATGTCTGTGGGTTCAGTGTATTTTTTTGTCGTTTAGAATCAACTCAGAACAAGTCTGGGAGTTGCATCCCAGGTTTCTAACAACTGAAAAAAGCCTTATGATCGTCTTTGGTGTCCTGTGCAATTTTTCACTCTAAGCTGGCCTTGGGAGGATTTTATGAGGGATCGTAATTTTTTGCTAGTACTGATCAGAGATGCCTTCCCTATTAGGGATTTTGCTCTATCATGTAGTAGCTTCCTCCTTCTGTTGTACAGTTTATTTATGGCAGGGGTCCACCAGACTGGACGCTTGCCTTTGGATGATTGGGTCTTGGTTTTGTTTGGGATACCATGATCCATGCATTCCTGGAGATGTCTGTAGAATGCGTTTATATAGGATTCTGCAGTTTGGGCCGTAGTTTCCACTGGCCCTGGGGCCTTGAAGGATTCCACTTCGGTTTTGAGAAGTGAGAAGTTCGCTTTTGAGAAGTTTTTCACTGTAGTTTTCTGGGCCGGGGTCGGGATGTGGACATCCAGTGAAATTAATTTATGGTCTGATCTTACCAATGAGGGATATACTTCTGGTGTGGAGCATAGAGTCCCCATGTTGGTAATGATCAGGTCTAGTATGTTGTCCCCTCTTGTGGGAGTGGTGACTAGTTGTTCCATAGCATTTGAGTTTATAATTTCCAGGAACCTTTGGGCTAAGGTGCAGGGGCTCGAGTAGTGCTCCCAGTCAATGTTTGGGTAGTTGAAGTCGCCCAATATAATGGTGTTCGGAGAGATCTTCATGTTCTCCAATGTTTTCAGGAAAGCAGAGTGGGATTCCTGACTTTGAGAGGGTGGTCTGTAGGATGCTATAAACTGAAAAGCAGTCTTGCCCACTGTTAGTTGCACATGGATGGTCTCCGATACTTCGTGCAATGCCACTAACCTGGAGGTGTGGATATCCTTGATAAATATGGAAACTCCCCCTCCTTTTGTGGTTCGGTCCGGGGTTTGGGGCCGAAAAGCATGATATGAGGTATAGCCTGGTAGTGCTGGGGTGCTCTCTGGAGCCTTGAACCAGGTTTGTCACTGCACAGCTATCGATGTTCTCCATACTGAGGAGAGCTTCGAGTGCGTGCATCTTGAGGTTAAGACTTCTGGCGTTTAGCAGCATTACCCTTAGTTTCTCGTTCCTTGCGCTGTCTATGGGGGTGGGTTTGACTTTTGAGCCTTGCCTAAAAAAGGCACTATGGGAGTGGCAAGAGCCTTTGCCAATATCCGAAAGCCCAGTGGTGACAGGTGCAAGCCGTCCCTAGCAAAGCAACGTGGCTTGTCGAGCATGTCATCCCAGGCTGACAGACACAGGATCCCCTTTGAATGACACCAAAATTTTAGACAATTGTTAAAATCGATCATTTTGTCTTTGTACTGTGGCATCATTCTAGGTGAGGGTAAGATGCTGCTCAAGGTCAGGGTCATACCAGCCTGGGCTACATGATCAGAGAGCTCCTCTATGTCTCTTTTCACGTAGTCCAGGGAGGTACGTCTCAGGTCATTCACACCAACATGTGGCTGACCTGTGTTTCTAAAAAAAGCGAGCAAACCTGTACATAGTCCAGCTCTTTCCTGATGCTCTGAACTCCATAAATTATAAAACAATCTACCTTCAGAAGGACAAACACTGGATTCTAAACATGGGAGGGATGCAGCAGGAGTACTTTAGCAGGTGATTCTACAGGTATGCACTCACCAGCAGCCATTTTGCAAACAAGGCTTCTGCAGTACATAAACAAAAGTAATGGGCCTACCATAACATACCTGTAAGAAAGTCCTACATTTTCATTACTATGTAGGCCTATATACCATAGGCACTAGGTGAAATTGCCATTCACACCTTCACAGGGTACCTTCACCATCCCTGATGCCTTTATGCTTTTCTTGTACACCTCCTGTCCTTCTGTGGTGTGTGACAACATGCTTAGTTGATTGCTGGAGAGACTAAAGGGAAACCTTTACAAAACACTACAATCAGATTTTTCATGGGTCAGTGTGAAAAGCACAATTATGCACGCCTGCCAAAGGCCAGTTAAGGAAGATAGTTGACAGTAAAATAAAATTGAATGCACTTCTTACAGATCTACCATTATGGTGAGTAAATATTGTTCATATCTGATAAATTGTCCATCACCATAGCATAATACAGAGTCCCCAGTTAATGCATTATGATGGTGCTAGTCATAAGAACACCCCTTTGACAACAGCAGCCCTTGCCTTGGAAGGAAAGTCCAGTTTATAAAGGTCTAGAGAACATACTTCAACTACAGAGTGTAACAGTTTAAGACATTCCTGAAGAATGTTGGGAAAGCGACAAACGCTCTAGTGAACTGGGGGTGGGAGATGTTGGCAACATTTTGCTTCCCTTGAAGAATGGTATATTAAATGGTCTAACAAAAAGCACAATAGGTCAGGGGAAAACAGCTGGTCCCTTTTCCTAATGTCTTGTCTTACACCCAAATAGAATCATACCCTGTAGAAAATGCATTCAAATGAAGGAGAATCTTGTTTCATAGGAGCGTGGGGGATACAAGAGATTAATGGACTTAGACCCATGGGCAATAGTGTAGACAAGTTTGTCTGGAGTTTCACCTTCTTACGGAACAGCCAAACAGGCAGGTTTGCCTAGCACAAGGATAATTGCCATTTTCAAGGTCACAGTGACTGCTAGAAGTGGCAAATGCTTTTTTTGCAGTCTATCATGCCATACTTGAGTCTCCTCCTATTTACAATTCCTTACTATGGTTTTATTCATTAATAAATGATAATTTGTTCCATGACTGTAACCTTTTTGCTCTATTGCCATAATGGAGTTTTTTTTCTCAAAAGGACGATAAATTTGTGTCACCACAGTGACAGCTGCATATACTGTTCCCAAACTAGCTACTCTGCTACTTTGGCCATTAGGAAGAATATTGGGAATAACTCAAGACGCCTCAGGTGGATCCAGAGACACCATTGCTAGATCTCTAGTTTTTTACAAAGGAAAGTATGGGACTCTTGTGCAACCTGTCATGCTTTCTAATCACATGGAATGGGTGTTAAACTCCTCTCTCTAAACTACCCATAACAGGAGAAAATGCTACATGTTCAAGGGCATCCAAGGCTAACAAGTTTAAGTACTTCGTAGGTATCAGACACCTCTCTAGCTATCCATCTTAAAGGTCCTTCATCCCATAAAGAGTACCTTCAAACAATTTTCCCTGTGAATGAAGTACAGCTGATGAATTTATCAGGGTCTGAAACAAAAGGGGGTGGCATTAAGGGGTAGACTCTCCTCATTCTCAGAGGGATCATCACCCCACTACAGGGGTCTCTCTTTTAGCAGAGGGGACTTCAGACACTGAAGGCTGATCTAGATTTGGCCACAAACTGAGTATTGCATGAAAGAACCAGAGGAATAAATCACACTGCCTGTATGGAAGAACTTAGGGAGGGGGTTAGTTTCCCTAGGTCCAGACAACTGCATGAACTACAGGTAGCCATCTGGTGGCATTATTTCAAAACCATCGGAATAGATTGAATACCAAAACAGTTTTGTGTATACCTTTTCTGGTGATTCCTTAAAAATTGAACAATCAATTAAAAAATATTGGCCAATTTTGGTACAACATGATGATTTCAAACAGATTGTTAAGGAGCATCCCCATTTTATTAGGAAAATGGACACGAACCTCAAGGGTCTCTGAGATCAGACCTGGTGTGGACACAAAGGGTTTATTCGAAACTTGGAACGTATAAGTGTGGTTCATGTAAGCAATGCCCTTATGTGCATAACGACAGTTCGCTTTTCATTCCCTCTAGGTTTAAATTCAGGGCTGAACACCATTACAACTGTGGTACGAAAGGAGTTGTCTATTTAGGTTTTTGTACTCAATGCTCCAGTTTTTACGTAGGTAAAACTGAGAGAACCCTTAGGAGAAGGCTATATGAGCATCTTTATGATGTTTCCAGGAAAAAGGAAAACAATGCTTTTTTTTAAGCATCTTAGCACATGCCCTAACATGCAACTTACTTTTTTAATCCTAGAGCAAGTCCTACATGACAGTAGAGGGGGTGATTGGGAAACCAGACTTGAATACAAGGAACTGTTGTGGCAGCTCAAGTTGAATGCAACTAAGCCTCCTGGTTTAAATGACAGTATTAGTATTATGAGTGTTTTGAAACTGAGGAGGGCCAAGTTATGATTTTGTTCATTATAAATTTTTTTTTTTTGATGGGTTGTTCATTGCCAGTTATTTTGGACGACATTTTGTTTTGAGTGGATGTTTCAAACTTTGGTTAACTTTTCATATGATTAACAGAGGTCTTAGAAACCAATAGTTCTTAATAGATTTTTTAGACATAAAAATAATTTTTTAAGACTGTTTTTAAGTTTTTTAAGCTTGTTTGTAGCTTTATAAAACAGTCATACATGCTTTATTACGAGTTGTAATTTAAACACACGTTTTTACATTTAGTACAATTTTGTGGGTTATTAGACATTGTATAATTTTTCATTGAATGAATGAATTGCTGTTGGCACTTTAACTGATTTGCATATTTTATTAGTTGCTATTCTAGTCACATGATTTGGGCTAGAAAGTACTTAAGCCTTGAATTTTTAATCATGGTTCATCTTGAAAAAGCCTGGTATGCCTCCAGGCGAAAGCTCTTGATGTGGAATTTTTTATCATTTCATTAAAACAGAGTTTTAAGTCATTTTGAATTTTTTTGTTCCTGTTGAGCCTTTGGATACATCATTTTGTTGTTGGTCTGGTTCGGATCCAATTTGGTTTTGGTTTACAGGTAGCCATCTCCTATGCGTCAGCATTTCTGTCCCCTTGGCTAGAATAACCTCTATGGAGCCCTGAACCTTAGGAAGAGAAGTCATGTACCTGCACTTCCCAACTAGGGGGATCCCCTCCAAAATTGTGGGATAACAGTTTTCTGAAACAATAAAAAGGGCAATTAGAAACTGAGACCAGTGGTGCAGTGCCCATGTCAATTCTATGAGGGCCTTAGCCTCAGGATACACTCCTAACCACAGGTATGGTGGATCCCAAAGGGGCTCATTAGAAGTAACTGATACGAAAGACGAGTAAGAACCAAGTGCTGCAAAAGTTCCTCAGTTGGGTCCACATCCCACAACTGAGCAAAAAATTTAGAACTCTAAATTTGCATTTCCAGGGTCCCCTCCTACCTCTTCGTACATAACATCTACAGTGACATATGGAGAATGGCTGAAATTGGGGAGAAATTGAAGATACCATGATGGTATGAATCAATGACTCAAGCCTCTACCTGTCAAAATGGTATGACAAATTTCAATTCTTTCACATTTTATAAGTAAAGGCCAGGCAAACCTTACACCTTTGGATTATAGTGTTCAGGTCCTGTGCAGAATACATAAAAACGAAGTAAATTGTAAAGTTTGCCTACAAGAGTTCCTAGCCATCCTTCTTAGTAGAGGACATTGCCATAAAACAAAACTGGTCATTTGACACCTCTGAAAAACGCAAGGCAAGTCTCACCTATGCCAAAGCACTGGTGAGAAAAAAAAGTTGTGTTCTTACCATAACATTCTGTGTTGTCCATCTTCATTTCCATTAACCTGCAGGTATTAGTTCTGAACCAAACAATTTCTAGTTTCAACTTCCTGACGTGAGCTACTCCTACCTATCCATAATGCCCCGCTCCCCCAGAATACTTGAGTTTACCAAAAAAAGAAAGTGTGTGTATAAATTTATATAAATATATACATATATATATATATATATATATATATAAAATTTATTTTACATTTGTTGACCGGGCTAGTCTAGCTGGATATATGTCCATTTTCAGTAGAGGCCCGGGGAGATACGCTCCGAAATTAAAAATTCTAATGATACTAAATAAAATCCCATTAAAGAAATACATGTAAAGTAATCAGATAAAATTAGATAAAATTAAGACATTGTTACTAGTAACATAGTTATAAGATATAAACATGCAGTAGTTAGGAAATAAAAAATATTGTAGCACATGAAATACATGGAGAATACTATCAATTTTACAGAGTGTAGGGATATAGGAAAGTAAGAAGAAAAGTAAGTACACCTTTTTTTTTCTTAGATAGTAAGAAGGAGTTACAGATCAGTGGATGACAATTTGACATAGAATTTGGGTATTACAGATGTGAAGTATAGTCAGGGGTCAAGAAATAAAGTCAGTCAGGATTAGTACAGGGGCACAGCCATTTGGGTATTACAGATGTGAAGTATAGTCAGGGGTCAAGAAATAAAGTCAGTCAGGATTAGTACAGGGGCACAGCCATTGTGTTTTGAGGTATAGCTTGAGTTTCTTTTTAGAGACAGATTTTGAGGGAATAGACGAAAGTTCAGAGGGAAGCAGGTTCCAATCTTTTCCAACAGTGTTAGAGAAGAGCGTCTCCGGCCTTGTTGTTTGACTTGACAGTATCTATAAGAAGTTTGTGTGCAGATATTAGGGACTTCAGGTTATGGTATGGGTGAATAAGAGTAGATAGTATAGGTGTTTTGTCAGGTTGATAAAGAATTTGATGGGCTATGCCTAGTTGATTAATTTTTAGTTGCTGCTGAAATTCAAGCCAGCCTAGTTGTTTTAAATTAGTACAGTGATGGGTTCTATAAGGGTTTCCTGTGGCAAATCTGGCTATGTTGTGGTAGGAGTTTTCTAATTTCAACAGATTCTTTTTTGATAAGTTGGTAAATATGGGAGAGGCATAGAGAAGGGGTGAGATAAGGTGGGAGTGGGCTATAGTTGTTCTAGATTCTGGAGTGAGGAAAGGTTTGATTCTGTAAAGAGAGCCTATTTTTTTGTTAATAGTTTTCAATGTGTTGTCTATATGGGCATAAAAGTTAAGGTTAGTGTCAATGGTAATGCCTAGTAGTTTGGTAGTAGAATCTTGTGATATAGGTGTGCCATTTTGTGATGTTACAGTAAAGTCTATGTGGGGAGATTTGCTGGAAGGTGTGAAGAGGAGTTTAGTTTTTTTTTGGGTTAAGTAGTAGACAGCGTTGGGAACACCATTCTTCTACATAGTTAAATAGGTGTTGTGTGAGGGAGTGAAGGTCTGATACAGATGTGGCTGAGCAGATCAGTGTAGAATCATCTGCGTATTGTATACATGTAGCTTGGGGAGCAACTCTGTGTAGGTCATTGATAAAGAAAATAGGAGGGGACCCAGTATGGACCCTTGTTGACAGGTAGCAGGGAGAATAGAGTGGAGTTCCAGAGTACTGCTTGATGTCGGTTATTTAAGTAGGACTTAAACCAGTTAATAGATTGGGTATCAATTGACAAGGATTGAAGAATGTGTATGAGTATTTGGTGGTTGACCATGTCAAAAGCTTTGGATAGATCTAAGAAAAGTGCAGAGGAAAGGGTGTTATTGTTGGGATTTTTGTTGATTGCGTCTGTAAAGGAGAGGAGGGCAGTGGTGGTACTGTGGGATGGTCTGAAACCATGTTGGGTATTAGAGAGCAAGTTATTTTGGAGAAGGTGGTGAAGCAGTTGCTTGTGGATACACCTTTCCATAATCTTAGATAAGGGAGAGAGAAGGGCTATAGGCCAGTAGTTAGAGATTTCAGCAGAATTTCCCCCCTTATGAAGTGGGATAATGTGGGAGATTTTCCAAAGCTTAGGGACACATCCTTCAGTGATGGTTCTGTTTATCAGTATGGAAATTGGGTAGGCTATTGATTTGGCTGCTAATTGCAAGTATTCTGCGGGTATTAGGTCTGCAGAGGGAGTACATGGTTTGAGTTTGAGAAGGGAGAGAATATAAGTTGTTGGGACAGGTTGGAAGCGAAATAGGGGGGGTGGGTTTAGGTTGCTGTTAGATATGTTTGTGTTTTTGATGGGGAGTTGACTGGCTAGGGTTTGAATAGTTTCGGTAAAGAAGGAATTAAAGTAATTTGCAATTTGGTTGGGGTTCCTTATGTCAGAGCCTTGTGGGTTGGGTGTGACAGGTTTACTTGGCTGTAATAATTGATTTATGTTTGGCCAGAACTTTTGTGGGTTATTTTGGCAAGTATGTTGAGGATCCAGGTAGTAGTTTTTTTTATCGTTCATTATTGCTTTTTTGGTCTCTCAGTTGTTTGAAGTTTTGGTAATCTGCTGTGTTTTTAGTTAAGCGAGATTTGTTCCAAATTTTATTTCTGAGAATGATTTTTTTTTTGGTTTCTATTGAGAGCCAGGGGGCAGATTTAGTTCCAATTCTAACAGAGAGTGTGGGGGCATGGTAGTTGAGTATGGTCAGAAGCTTCGCATTAAAGAAATCTACAGCTTCGGAAAGAGAAAGGTGTTTTAAGGGCGTCCAGTTACATGCCTTCAGTTCAGTTTGAAATAGCTCCAAGTTAAAATATTTTTTAGATCTGATTGTTCTGGTTATGTTATTGGTAGGAGGGCTGGTTTTGAGCCCGATGATGTAGATTAATAAGTGATCACTTATATCACCAGGGAGGGTTCCTGTTACAAAAGTATGGGGTTGATTATTGGTGAGTATCCAGACTATGGTACTTTCTTTTTTGTTAGTTTTATTTATTCTAGTGGGGGAGGTGATAGTCTGAGAGAATCCATAAAGGTTAATATGGCTAGTAGGATGTTTGTTGTTACAAGATTGCCAATCAAGGTTTACATCACCTAGGATGATTGTTTCTTGGGGTAAGTTTAGTGATAGCCAACATAGGATCTTTTCTATGGTAGAAATATTACATATATATATATATATATATATATATATATATATATATATATATTTATATAGATATATAAAAATATATATACATAAATATAAATATATTTATATATAAATATAAATTTATATATAAATATATATCAATATATATAAATACACGTATGCACACACTTTATATACATACACACACGTATACATATTACATATACACACATTTATATATATATATATGTATATATATATATATATATATATATATACACACAGAGAGAGATATATATATATATATATATATATATATATATATATATATATATATATATATATATATATATATATATATATATATATCTCTACACACACACATATATATATATATATATATATATCTACACACACATATATATATATATATATATATATATATATATATATATATATATATATATATATATATATATATATATATATATATATATACATAAAATAAAGTAGGAAAACTAATCCAGGCCAACACAGGTTTATTAACGAACAATCGGACGAAGGTTTACCTAGGTTTCGTCTACATCGGACTTTCAGAATACTGAAGTCACAATTAACACCATGTATATATATATGCAACCCCAATCAATCCAATTAAACAATTAAACAAAAATTAATCAAATTTAAAGATATACACATTGTCACTATTAAATATGTACTATTAAAATGCCTACAATAAATACTTAAAATGGAAACAACATCTAAACATTCTGTTTGATACTATGCTACTAACCTAAAAAAATGTAAAATGTATAAGTATATATAAATAGATTAAATAAATATGCTACTAAAAATTATTTCAACAACTAAAACATAATGAATATACAATATAAAATGTAGGTGAAAATTGTATGTAAAAATATTATATAAACAGATATATATATAAATGTGTAAATAGGTGTGTGTGTGTATATATATATATATATATATATATATATATATATATATATATATATATATATATATGTAAAGAAATAAAAAATGCTAAATCCATAATATTAGTACTATCGTCCTAAAATGTATTTCAATTTAAGATGGGGCTTAATGGAACTAAACTCATTTATACCAGGATAATTGTGTGCATTTAACCTCAGCTGTCACCTTAATTCACAAACATCCAAGTGAGCATCTGTAATCCTACCTTGGAGGTCAATCTTAACCTGCTGTAAAACACAGAACTTAACAGTGAACAATATTATCAATTAAATGTCTAGCTAGGGCATTAGTAGTTTTAAGACGTTTCATATCCGAAAGATGTTCCCTTACCCTATCCTTAAAACATCTACTGGTTTTTCCTACATAAAATGCTTCACAGTCCTGACACTTGGCAAGATAAACCACATTATTAGTGTGACAGTCAAAATGACCTGTAACTGAAACAAAACAACGATTGATGGTGAAACTCTTACCAGTTGTTAAAATGCAAGAGCAGAACTTACATCTACCACATTTAAAAGTGCCAGTAGGCCTATTACTAAAAGACCTACTAGGCATTGAACAACGCTCAAACATATCCTTAAATGAAAAATCCTTACGATAAATGAACGTAGGGTTATTGTTAAAGTGTGTCTTAAATTCCTTGTCCATCTGTAAGAAACCCCAGACTTAATTATTTTCTTAATCCTGTCAGAATCCCCATTATATGTTGAAACAAATAATAACTGTGACCTTTTATTTGATTCAGATGTAACGGTATGAACAGGGCCCCCCTGCACCTATTATGGGTTGATAAAAACCACTCTCCCTTTTACCTTAATTTCCTTAAATACATCCTTACAATGACTCTCAGGATATCCTCTGTTCAAAAATACAGAGATCAAAAAATTTAATTCTTCCTCAAACTCATTAAAGTCACTAACCATCCGGGCCGCTCTGACCATTTGTCCCATAATGATAGCCCTTTTCTGATGTTTGGGATGCCAACTATCAAACCGAAGGTAGGAATTAGAAAAGGTTGGTTTCCGAAATATATTGGACTTAATTAACCCTCTGCCCCTATCAATGGTTAATCTAACATCAAGTAAGTAATGGACTGTGTTAAACTCATGTGTGAATTTCAAAAACCAAACCGTGTTGTTTATATATTGTAGAAATGCTTCCAACATCACAATATCACCTTCCCAAATGATGAATATATCTAAAAAGCGTGAATAAAATTTGACGTATTTGTAAAACTCACTATAAAATAAATAATGCTCTTCCCAAACAGTCATGATGTAATTTGCATAAATCGGGGCGCAGGCTGCCCCCATAGCTACCCCAGTTTGTCTGAAGTAGTGTCCCTCAAAAAATAAATCATTTTGAAGGACTACTTCCATCAACTTAATCATAACATTAATTTGTTCCTGTTCGTACACACCAGTTGCATGTAATTGTTCTTCTAGCCAACCTAAGCCCGTGTCATGGGGTATAACCGAAAACAGATTACATACATCAATGGTTAAGAAGCTTGTATTGTCACTAACACCACATTCGTTAATCCTTTCCAAAAAATGCCACAAATCCTTTGTAATGTAGGGGAACCTGGTAATGCCCAGTTTCATATGATGGTCCAAATACTGACTAATAAAACATACTTTACTTAGTTTACAGTCAACAAAGGGTCTAAAACGCACATTATCCAATCCTTTATGAATTTTGGGTATCCCAAAAATGCCACTAACCACAGGGTGAGCATTATTCATGTACTCAAATTCAACTTCATTCAGCTCACCCTGAAATATCATGTCTTCCAATAGTAAATCTATTTTCCTATATGCAATGTTAATTTCATTAATACTTGTTTCCACATAGTTGTCCTCCATCAACAATGACATCATAATACAAATATAGTCACTATTATCAATAATCACAACACCGTTGCCCTTATCTGGCTTCATTATTCTAATGTTGTCAGTACTGTAAATTTCTTGCAATAAGTCCTGCTCATTTTTTGTCAAATTCAGATGAATATTCCTCGTATGCTGTTTGAAATGTTCCCTAATTTCAAATTCACACAGTCTATCAAACAATGCTATCATGGGATTTAGAGGTGGGTTAAATACACTACGTTTGGAAATATCCCTACTATTTTGAATATTATCACAGTGGTTAGCTTTATCAAAAAATATCTGTAAGTTAATTTTCCTTGTAAATAATTTTAAATCAATAAGAGTTTCAACTAAATTACGTTTCCTACATGGGACAAAATTAAAACCCTTAGGAAAAAGATTAGCATGTTCCGTACCAAAATTAGCACTGGAATAATTGTATAACTTAAAATCATGTGTGTCATTCACCAAAATAATGGGATTACTCAAAAGACCATCCATTGGCTCATTGGAAACAGAGTCAGCCAAATGAATGTTGTCAACATTACTACCATTAAAATTTGGATAATTAGAAGCATCAACATTAACTTCTGTCATTTCACAACCAAAAAAATCATCCAAAGAACAATTGAGTGAAACATTAGAGGGAAAACTTTGATTGTTCACGTCTAACCCATTCAGTGTCACCAATATAGGATCAGTGAAGGAAGACAAACCCATATAAGGGCCATGTTGCTGATTAAACTCAATATTGTCATTAATAGCACCACAATGGTCATCAATAAAGAAATCATAGGTGCTTAAATTGAGTAAAGAGTCATTCAAATGAACTTTTTCATCACCTGTACGCTTAAAAAATAACGCAGATTCATCAATGTCTTTAACATCCGTTACGTGATCCACACATGCATTGGACTTGAGGCTTTGATTATTAATAATGTCGCAGCTTGTTATAACACGCTTGGGATGTGCAAAAGTACACCTTGGACTAAACACAAAAGCATTCAGAGAAACTTCATGCCGCGTTTGTCCAACAACCACATCCCTGGTGGTTTCAACTGCTGAAATAGCTCCCCTACTCACCTCACAATTTCCACAGTCCGAAAATTCAGAATCACAGTCTGGGCTACAATACTTATTAAAAGCAACAAATGGTGAATTTGGCGTTAAATGAAACGCACCATGAAAAACGCTGTTAACATCTCCGGCTGACATTTGTAAATTACACTCAACCACGCC
>NC_056741.1:1921787183-1921937183 GCF_019279795.1 Protopterus annectens | reverse complement strand
CAAGTACTTAACTGTTGTCATGGTTTGTGGGTCATACCCATGTGGGCATTGTTCATTAGTATTTTTCTAGTAAAAATACTAGTAAGGTGTATGATATCAGATTTTTTTGCTAACTCTGGGTCAGAGTGGCTGGTAGTGACTTGCTGATGTGCTGCCTTTTATGTTGGCCAGACCTCTAGGTCTACGAGTGTTCGTATATCAGAACACCTTAGTGATACTCCTGCTAAACATATTTCAAATGCCCTGTATAAACATACACTTAAACATAATGCCATGTTCCAGTTTATGGTTATTGATAAAGTTTGTGGGGGGGGGGGAGACAGGAAAAACATATTGGGATGGCATGCAATATTAAACAAGGATGTGGGGTGGATCAAACTTGGGGCTTTGTTCGCTCCAGGGTTTAATGACCATAGTGTGTATGATTACAGCTTTGATAAATGGAGTTGCTGTTACTTTAAATGTTGATGTTCAATTATGCAATGAATATGTATCATGGTATAAGTACTGGTGATTTATGCTTATGTATTCATCACTGAAGAAGGCAAGGTTGCCGAAACCGGTCTGATTTTTATGGTGTTGCCACATTAAAGAGAAGTATGAATACGCTCACATGGTGCTAGCTTTGCTTTTTGAGATGCAATTAGGTGTAGACCCATGGAGGCGGCTGTAAGCCAGAGGCTCATGGCTAACTTGCATTGGGGGTTGGGGGGTAAGAATGGGCACCCCCCCCCCGGTTTGTTGATGCACCACATTACTGTGTTGTCTGTTTTTATATGGAGAACCCCTGACCTGAGATGGGGGTTTGAAAGATGTCAGAGCATTTTGTACTGCCATCATTTCTTTCTGAAGGATGTGCAAGTGAAGGTGCTAGGCAATCCTAAGACCTTGGGTGCACCTGCCTGCTAGGTGAGCATCCCAAGCAATGTCTGAGGCATCACTGCTGATAGTATGACTGGTAGAGCAGTGGATGAAGGGAAGACCCTTGTTCTTGGCACAGGCTTCTGCCCACCAAAGTAAGTTGGTCCTTATACATGGGATCAGAGGGAGAGAGGTCTCGGGAATGAACGCTGGCACCAATGGTTCTTTAGATACCCCTAAAGTTTTCTCATGTGAAACCTAGCCACAGGAAAGAGAAGGATGCAAGATGCCATATATCCCAGGGCTTGCAGAAACTTCCTTGTGGTGAGGTTACTTCTGGAAGCCAGCTGGATAAATTAGAGAGGCAGGAAAGCTCTGCTTTTCTGGGGATAAGGCGGCCATTTGGAATGCTGTGTCTAGCACAGCTCCCAAGAAAATGATCTTCTTGGCGGGTTTTGCTTTGATTTCTTGCCATTTATGGTGAGCCCTAGGGAAGTTAGGAGTGATTTAACAAAGAGGAGGTCCTGGAGCTGCTTTTCTTTGCCCGCTGCCTGAAGGAGGCAGTCGTCCACAGTTAAGGATAAATCTGTATACTTCTCTCTCTGCAGAATGCTATGGCCAGGGCCAAGCATTTGGTGAATACTCTGTGTGCAGTAGATAAGCGCAGAAAACTGAAAGCGTTGGGATCCTCCTCTGAAGCTTCCTGCACAATTCCCTGATGGGGATGTGGGGGTAGTCCCTTTTAGGTCTAGGGTCACTAGCAAGGCATTTTTTGTTAGCATAGGCAGCAGCTTCTGCAGTTAGCATTTTGAATATGGGGACCACCAGGGTGGTGTTCAGAATGGATAGATCCAGGATGGTGCACCAAGTGCCCTCTCTTCTGGGAACAAGGAATAGTCTGGAGTAAAAGCCCCTATTTCAATGCCTATGCCCACTGATCTGGAGTTAAGTCTGGGTACCCTCTTGGAATTGGGAGTTCGCTGAAAGAGAATTTGTATCCCTGAGAAATGATCTTTAAGACACATTGGTCCTTTGTTACAGAAAGCCAATTTTCTTTGAAGAGGGACAGCCTTCCTCCTAGTTTTAGATGAGTGAAGGGAGGGGAGTTATTGTGTTTGCCGTAGAAGGTTTGCTTAGAACTTCCTGCCTTTGGGAAGGAAATGGTCCATTGTTTTCTTCTCTGCTGGCCCTGGGATAGGGGGCCTGGAAGGTCTGTCCCTGCGGGGCTTACCTTGGCCCTATATGCTAGGTGCAGGGAAGGACCAGTGCTTAGAGGGTAAGTTCCTGCTAAACCTGGGAGGTTCAACCTGAAAGAAATCTTTTCCTGTTTGCATAGAATTTTCTTTGTTTTCCATCTTTTTAGGCACCTATTCGGCTTTCCCCACAAACGTTCATCTAGGGGTGCATCATTAAGTTTAGACTTGACTTAAGGGAGACTACGTTCCTTCAGTCATGCACGTCTCCCAACAGATCCTGTCACTGCTGCCCTGCTAGAGGCTTCTAGGGAGTCATATCCACAGTATGAGTGTTTGGCAACTTGACATGCAGAGTGCAGAAAATCTGCTAATTCTTTTGAACTGGCACGGTCAGGAAACGTAGAAATCTAGTTTTAATAGTAGAGTGTGTTGACATTTTAACATATGGAATGGACAATTGAGTGCTCTGATAGCAAAGGTTGCAGAGGTGTATACTTTTTTTAAGCCATCTGTCCAGAGCTCTAGAGTCCTTGTTAGAAGGAAGAGGATTCTTGGCAGAGCTAGTCTTAGCTCCTTTATGTCCCTGTGTAATGACCTCTGGGTCTGCAACAGGGTTTCTGTACAGGTATTTGTGAGAATCCTGTGTTCTGTAGTACCTATCAGGTTTACTGGGAGCAGGACGGAGGGTGTCAGGGGCTAAAGCTGAATTCATGGTAAACATCCACCACTTTAAAAATAGGGGGATGGGCCAGGGGTCTGTGCTGGGGCATGTCCAGAAGTCTTTTCTTAGACTGTGGGAAGTCCTGAGATTCCCACTGGAAATGTTCCCTGAGGGAGTGAAGGGTTTCCCCAAAGGAAAGGTCCTCTGGAGTGGAGGCGGAAGAGATGGATTCCTCTGCATCTGAATCCTCATAAGCAGTCAGGGGATGCTGTTCCTCTTCAAACACTGAACAGTCAAATTCCTCAGAGTTCTGTTCAGTCAAATTCTGGAGAAAGGTGCCTTTCCTTTTATAAGTTGTGGCCTGACTACCCCAGATATGGGAGATGAGATCCTCTGCCATTTTAAGCATTTGTGACTGGGGTGGTGGAGCAGTAGCAAGACAGCGGCTAGAAGCAGATTTCCTAAGCATGGCCTGGCTTCTAGGCCTGAGAGAATCCGTTCTGAGAGAACCAGTAGTTGGAGGAGAAGACATGTTTTTTGTCTAGGTTCAGTAGTGAGAAAGGCCTCCTCAGAAGCCAGTGCCTGCATCACAGCTCCGGACCCAACTGAGGCAGAGACAGCCAAAGGCTCGGAAGACGAAGACTTCTGTGGCATACCAGACTCTGAAAGGGCCTCAGTAGAGGCCGGCGTTGACATTGAATTGGGCATCAAGGGCTGCGAAAGCACCTCACTGAATTCCAGAGAAGTGACGACCTGCTTAGCAGTAACGTCTTCAGAAGGCTTAGCCTTGTGTGGTCTGTCTTTACCTCAGAATGTCCACGGACTGTTGGCTGACGGCCACCATATCAGAATGCAAAGATGCAACACGAAAACAGTCTACAAAAAGAGCTCTACGGTGAATGGTTCTCGCATTAAAGAGGGCACAGAACCAACAACGGGGGACGTTGTGGTCTGGGCCTAAACAAGTGACGCAGTAAGAATGCAGTCTGTGTGGCATCTGCTTTCCCCAGGCGAGACTATTAACTTTTTCCGACATCTGTTAGATGACCTGATGTCAGACTATAGGCGACTGCAGCCGATGCAAAAAAATAAATAAATAAATAAATAAAGAAAGAAAATAAAGTGACTCTGGTATTTGGGCCGGCCGAGGGCTATCATAGCAGGAATAACCCACAGGTGATGACTTACCACTAACATCCAACGTGACAACTGAATACAGCAGAATAACTAGCACCATCCCTGAAAAGGGAAGCCAAAAAAGTCTAGTTTTACTGCCAGTGGAGCTGTAAAGAGATCTGTTTCTATTCAGCCCAAAAGGAAAATCTGTTCCATTTACTCTTGTAAATTTTGCATGTTGGAGGACCTATGTGAGGAGACCAAAATTTCTTAAATGGTGGAAGAAAGCCTGGGAAATTTTGCCATCATCAGAAGTTGAGAAACCATGCAGTTAGTTTCAGGCCTTGTATGTCTGCGTATGGATGCCCTGATGGACGAGAAAGAGAAAACAGATCTGGACCTGGTTCCAATCTTACTGGAGGGCAACTAAGTGAGACCAAAGAAAGGTGTGCCAGGTTTGTCAAGGCCAAAAAGGGGCAATGAGAATTATTTTGCTCTGCAACCTGTGAGCTTTCTGTAACAACTTGGGAATTAATGGTAGAGGAAGAAAGGCACAGAGAAGACCAGAGGGCCTAGCATGGACTACAGCATCCCTGGGTAACTGCCCCTGAAGACGGATCAAAGCAAAATACCTGTTGCATTTGTTGCTAAAAGGGGATGCAAAGATCACAAAGGATGACCCCATTTCTGGAAGATCTTGTCTGCCGTTGACAGATTCAGGGACCACTTGTGAAGCATCAGAAACATTTCGCTGAGCCTGTCAGCTAATATGTTGGACTCCCCCCAGAATGTGCATTGCTACCAGAAAGTGGTTGACAGATATTGCTCACTGCCGCACACTCATTACTTCAACATAGGGGTAAGACCTGGTCCCTCCCAGTTTGATGTACCAAACCACTGACATTGTCCGTTTGTATCGCAATAGTCCCCAAAGGTAGAAAACTGTCGAGTTCCTGCAATGCTAGAACCACCACTCATCTCCAGTACAAGCAACTTGGTCTTTTGGGGCGTCCACGTGCCTTGGACTATGACTTTGACAATACCCCCCTAACCTAGCTGGGAGGCATTCATTGTCAACGTGACATTCAGGGATGGAACAACGAATGGGATTCCTTGAGTAACTTATGCAGAGTGAAGCCACCAAAGCAGAGACTCCTTGCACACACGAGACAATCGGATGGGAAAATTTAGAGGGTTCCTGTGAAATGACCACTGGACCACTAATGTCCAATGCAATACCCTTGTGTGAAAAAAGCCATGGGCATAAGGATTACAGTGGCCGCCACTGAGTCCAATGCTCTGAGAACTAAGCTGGCTGGAGGCTTTGGTATGGTCAAAATTTGGCTGATGTGAAATCTCAAGTTTGACACCTTGTCTTTCAGGTAAGCATAAGACGTCCTTGTGTCCAGGCAGGCCCCAATGAAGTCTATGGCTTATACCAGGTCCAACTGAGACTTCTGTACATTGATTGTTATCCCCAGGATTGGGGCCAACCTGAAGTAATCCCTGGCCAGAAGGAACAGATGCCTGGTTGGAGCTATCAGAAGTCATTCAGATATTGAAATATCAAACAACCTTGCAGTCTGAAATGAGCTGCAACCACTGCTAGACCATTTGGTGAATACCCTGGGAGCCCGAGGCGAGACAAAATAGAAATGGCCTGAAATGGTAGTGACTGGTTTCCAGCCTGTAACGCAGAAAACACCTGGAGCGCCTGTCCATTTTTATATAGCAGTACGAGTCCTTAAGGTCTACAGAGCACATCTAATCGCCCATCTTCAGAAGAGGAAAGCCGGACTGAATAGTGACCATTCTGAACTTGAGTTATTTACTGACTTGTTCAGGGATGTCAGATCCAAGATAGGCCAGAAGTCTCCTGTCTTTTTAGTACTAAAAAAAATGGGAGTAAATGCCTGATCCGAGCTTGTCTGGAGGGACCTTCTGGATGACTATTTTGGAGCAGCTTTGAAATCTCCAAACCTGCTGCTCTCTCGGACTGGTGAAACATCTGGGAGAGCTATTTGGTTTGAGGAGTTTTTAAAAGGTAATAGAGTATTATCTGGATACAATCCTCTGCACCCACCAGTGGTTTGGGGTGGCTCTCCAGGCTTCTGGGTGCAAGGATAAGCACTCCCTGACTACCTCTAGAGAAGGACAGTCGGGCAACCTTTCAGGAGCACTGAAAGGGCCTAAGAAAAATCATGACCCTTGATTTTGTGGACCCCCTCTGCTGCATGGGCTGGTGACCTCATGGACGCTTTGGAAATAGACTTAAGAGTGGCGGTTCTGAAGGACGACTTCCTTTCCTCATCTGACATGGACTCTGGGACCACCAAGCTAGAGAGTTCATTTAAATCCCTCTGCAACCTACTAAAACGGGAAAGACTTTAAAGCTTGTAAGGTGAAGGAAGACTAGGCATAGACTTCTCTTGCCAAATCTGTCCATGGCCCTACACTCCCTGCTAGGGGATGGACAGCGGAGTTTTCCCTGGGCCAACTCCTTCTTGGTGGCTGCTGCAACAACCATGGCATCTACCAGGAATCCTTTGGCCCAATGGGGGTCAGAAGGAGCACCAAGGATCTTGTCTGCACATTTGAGGACAAGTTCCACAGTGTCCTGGTCATTCTACGCCCTGCTTGACACCAAGTTGATAAGTGTATTGGGAGGGGGGCACTCATGATGTAGACGGGGTAGATCTGAAAACCTACAAGAACACAGTTTCCTCGTGGGTAGGGTTTAGGAAGACCATCCACTTTTTTGGCGCAGAACTTTTAAGATGCCTCTGCAAGAGACATCCTCAGGTGTAGATTGGGTGTACTCTTCCCCTTCAAAATCAGGGTCTTCTATAATGGATTCTTCTGAGGAATCCAAGTACCTCCTTTTGCACCTTCTCCTCCACAGATCTCCTCTGTGGGGTGCTCCGGGTTGACAATGGGAGAGTTCTGGGGTTCCAAAGGTGGAAAGGTCTCAGACAGTATCCATGGGGGTGAGGAGTGGATCCAACAGAGTAGGAGCATAAGATTTCCCGGGCATGGAGAGAACCTTCTCCACCACCTCGAAAGCAGAAGAAACAGGAGACGCCAAAGAGTCCCACGGAGCCAAAGCTACTGGGACAGAGGATCACCAAATCCCCCAGGCTCTCCGGTCTGAGAGGGAAGTCGGGGCAGAGTTGAACACCGATGCTCCAAAGGGAAGAGATGGCTCTGAAAACTTTGGTGTCGAGGTCAACCCTTGAGAACAGATGAGGCTTTGGTTCCAAAGTTGTCTGGGTCGAAGACAGAATCACCATCGGCTCTGACACCTCGACTCTTGGGGCAGTCTGAAAGGTGACCGTATGCCCACAGACCCCTGTATGGGACGGAGCTGGTAGACACCCATTTGGATTTGTGTCTGAAGTAACTGCCTCAATCTGTCCACCTTTGATTCAGAAAGGCTATGGGAGGACCTGACAGATGATGCTGTAGAAGGTGCCCTGGATGTAGTCCTGGGGGATCTCTCTAAGGGGAGACCCTGTGGTTATAGGAGGCAGTTCCAAAGGCAAGGGAGCTCAGAGCCAGAGATAACTGTGCGGACTTACTTGGATCAAAGGATTTTTGATCAGACACCCTAGGAGCCTTGGAGAATGGCTCGTCAGATGAAGAGACGGCACACTTTCCCTGGGAAAGTATGCTGCATTCCTGGTCTTCTGTATGCTTCCTGGGGGGGAGCCCCTGATGAGGAACCTGCAAATGGGGCGGAAGGAGGTAGGAGGCCATTCAAAACAAGTTTTATTTTCTGTCTGCCACTGCTCCAAGGTGAAACCCCTTGCAAACTGAGCAGGAGGCGTAGAGGTGAGAGCAGCGCTGGGACAATATTCGCACTCCTTGTGGGCATCAGATAAGGGGATCTTGTGCCCCACAGGAAGTGCACTTTTAAGCCTAAAGGCTTACCACACATTTTTTAAAGTTAAGGAGAGAGGAAAAGAAAACACCCGCCAAAGACAGCGGCCAGCAATGATTACTGCAAAATGAAAGAACCTAAAGATGTTAACAAAAAAGTAGTCAGAGATGCATAGAGTAAAAAATAATTACAAACTTAATGGTCAATATCCAACGGAGCTCGAGCAAGCAGATCACAATGCTTTTTCTATGAGCAGCAAATTTGATTTTTTTTTGCATTTGCTTTATAGTGCTACACATTCAAGTGTGCTACCTTGTACTGCATTTAAAGTGGTTTTGCTACTGTTTGCAAAAAAAAAAACAAAACAAAACAAAAAAAAAACTTAACCAGTCTAGTCCAGACACAGACTTGCTTCATCAAGGACTGTTTTGTAGGTCTGATTTCCCCCCAGACCTTTCAGGGCTGGAAAGAAGCCTTCTAGCTTATCAGCGGGAGCGGTAAGCACTAGGAAGCCCATCTATAATAAGAGGCATGGTCTCTGGCCCAGAAATTGTAGTTTATTGGCCGTTTGGGGAGTTTTTCCATCTCTTTCAGCTTTCTGGTTTAAAATACTTTGTCTGGGCTGGTTTGAGGTTGTTTTAAGCTCCACAGATCGTTTTGACGTCCTGCAGACAAGAGCAACAGGAAGGAGAAAGATACTCCAAGTGCCTCCATTTTGATCTTTTTCATAATTTACTGCTCTCTGCGCTTTTTGTTTTTAATTTATCTGCATTTATTTAAACTGTATTTGCCTTAATATTACTACACAAGTGTGCTAGCTTTTACTGCATTTAAAGTTTTTGCTACTGTTCTACTTTTCTGCAAAAAAGTTCTAAGCTCGTTTCCCACCTTCCCTGTAACTAGTCCAGTCCAGTCCAGATACAGATTTGCTGTATCCAGGTTCTGAGCCTCTCAGACCCTTTTCTGTGTTGGAGGGAAGCCTTCTAGCTTACCACTGGCAGTGGTAAGCATTAGGTAGCAATCTACCACAAGAGGAGTGGTTTCTAGTCCAGAAATTGTAGTTTATTGGCAGTCTGGGCATTTTTTCCATCCCTTTCAACTTTCTGGTTTAAAAAACCTGTGTTTGCGCACCATGCAGCGGTGCTCAGCTGAGGTAAACCATTACAGATACCAGAAAGTCTGCTCTTCAATTTTCCCCTTAGAACGTGCTTGTTCTTTGACTTCTTGCACTTCAATTAGCTTAATTGGCTAGCACTTTAGCAGGCTTTTGTAGCACACTTAGGTGCTATCAATATACTAGCTGTTCCTACGCAGTAACAGCACCAGTACTTATTAGTTATGACCACCCCTCCTGGTATGATTGCAGGGCAATTTCCTGTGCTTTCACCTGCTAACCTGGTGCATTTGGGCATTCAGAAACAGTGTGGCAACTGTCTAATGTACAGACAGACAACCCTCGCCTCTTACCTCCCAACACTCATACCTGCAAGATATGCACTTATCACTAAACTGGAAGCAGTCTACATTCCAACAAAGACCGGACTAGCTGGTCAAGAGAAGTCAACACCTGCAACTCACTACATAGAACACACAGCCCTCCAAACCACCAACCATCACAACCCACACATAGAAACGCAAACCATACATTCACCTTCATGGAGGCTTTCAATAAAAATTTACCCATAGACCAGAGACAGAGACGCACTTCACCACAACACAACCACCGCCCCAGAACACACAGCTCACCACCACAGTGTGCCCCTCAACCCAAGTCATTAAGGCAAAACTTTGCAATGTGCTAATCGTAGGAGACTCAATTGTGAGGCACACTGATCTCCCCACTCACTAGGTTGAACAAGGAGAAGGTGACAGTTGTCTATCAGGTGCCTGGATCTGCTACGTAATGCATGCAATCAGGTCACTCCACAACAAGTACAAATATGACTGTCATTGTCCATGTGGTTGTGAATTACCTGAGACGTACCTCCCCGGACTACATGAAAAGAGATGTGATGGAACTCTCGGATTATGTGCCCAGGCAGGTATGACCCTGAGCAACTGGTTCAAAAGAGGGGGGTAAATTTTTCCAATACAAAGTTAAAGTCCCAGGCTGGAGTGGGAGCTCTCCTGGGGGGGGGGGGGGGTCTTAAATTTTTTGGCTTCTCTAAGGAATTGTTTTAGCAGGGGAGGAGAGAAGAGGGGTGGCTCAGTATTATAATGTGCTGAAACAGCAGAGGCATGAATCTTAATTGGAGAGAAAGATAGGCCGTTGTGGAGCATGTCTGTTAAATCTAGAATAGGCGGTAAGCTGGGCAAAGTTGTGCCCATCCCCCGAGCCTGGCTCCAGGAACAGTATCTTTTCCACTTTTCTGAATAGGATTTTCTAGTACTAGACCTCTTTGCCTCAAGAATGACATCCAGCACCTGCTTACTGAGGGTTGCTAGAGGTGAGCTCAGGGAATTAGCCAGGCTGCAAGGTTCAGGGTTTGAAGCAGAGGGTGCAGAATCTGGCCTGCCTGCTGGAACAGCAGGGAAGAGGTCTGAGGCAGATGCCATGGTTGTAGCACTGTCAGACTGCGCAAAAGGGGGTACCAGTGCTGGCGTGGTGCAATCAGTATTGTCCTTGGCTTGTCCGGTTTGATCTTTAGTAGGACCTTTGAGAGGCGAGGCAGAGGAGGAAAGGCTTTCCCAGGTAAAGGACCGGGCATACACTTTCCAGGCTTGATTGTGGGGGAGTTCTGGTGCAGAACTTGTTCAATTGGTAGTTCTGAGGGGAGGCAAACAGGCCTAACCTCTGGTGTCCCCCATTTGTTCCTCAAGAGCTTGAATATTTTGGGTTCCAGTTTCCATTCGTGTGGGTCCATGAGATTTTTGCTCAAGTCGTCTGCCAGTGAATTTAGTTTGCCTTGCAGGAATTGAGCTTGTAGGCTCACTTGGTAGCCAAGGCCGTGTTCCACGGAGCCTTGACTAGTCTGCAGAGGGGATAAGAGTGGGTTCCCCCACTGCCTGTTTATGTACCACATAACTGTGTTGTCTTTACCAATAGTTGTCCTGGAAGAATAAGGTCTTTGAAGGCTGCATTCTGTACAGCTAACATTTTTTTGATTGATATACAGGTGCATCTGTTTTGGGTTCCATTTGCCCTGAATGCACTGCCCCTGCCATACGAGCCCCCCATGCATAGTCTGCCGAGTCTGTTAGGGTTTGGGCAGCAGGGGGTAGAGTGAAAGGATTCCCTTGTTGTGGTAGCAGGCCTCTGCACACCAAAGGACCTCTGCCCTTAGACAAGGAATGATAGGAATCATTGTTTCCAGGTCCTGAGAATGTTGACACCAGACTTTTTAGATACCATTGAAGTTTACTCATATGCAGTCTTGCATATGGACTTAACAGAATGCAAGAAGCCATGAACCCCAGTGATTGCAGGATTTTCCTTGCAAATAGCTGGGTTTTTGTGGCCTATAGTTTGAAGTAGGTTGTCAAATAAACTTGTTTCGCTGGAGAGGAATGCCATCTGAGAAGTTGTGTTCAAGCTTGCTCCCAGGAATAGAATCTGTTGGTAGGGTAATAGGCGACTTCTTCTTGTTGATGGTGTACCCCAGTGAGATTAGAAATCTCTTTACAAATGCCAAGTGTTGTAATAGCAAGTCCTAAGATTCTGCCTGAATCAGGCAATCACACAAGTATGGGTAAATCAGAATATTTCTCTGCCTGCAAAATGCAATAGCTGGAGCTAGGCACTTTGTGAATACCCTGGGTGCAGTAGATAAGCCAAAGGGAAGTGCAGAGAACTGATAGTGCATGTAGCCTGTCCTGACATGTAGGTATTTCCTGTAGGATTCCCTTACTGGGATGTGCAGGTAAGCTTCTTTTAAGTCTAGGGTTGCCAGCCAGGCATCCTTGGCTAGCATAAGAAGCTGTTGAAGAGTTAGCATTTTGAATTTTGGAACCACCAGAAAGATGTTGAGAATAGACAGGCCCAGGATAGGGTGCCAGTAGTTTTCTTTTCTGGGAACCAAAAACAGTCTAATAAAAACCTTGCCCCCTTTGTTCTGCTGGGACAGGTTGAATGGCCCTGATACTGAGGACAGAGAGCACTTGTTTTTGGGCCTCCACCCACTGATTTGAGGGGAGGTCTGGCCATCCACTTGGGGTTAGGAGCGAGTGGAAGTGGAATCTGTATCCTAGGGAAACAGTTTAAAACTAATTTGTCTTGGGTATGGAGTTCCCAGTTTTTTGCATGCTGGGGAGCAAGTAGTTGAGCGAGGCTTGGAAGAGTTAAGGATAAGTCATTGTGCCATTTTTCCATAGGGGGTGGCTTACTACTCCCTACTTTGGAAGTGGGAGTTCCCCCACTACTTAGATCTGTGCACAGCCCGAGACTGAAATCTTGGTGGTCTACTGCTCCTGGGTTTGGACTGAAGGCCTGGAAGGGACTGGAAACTACCAGTTCTTTGAAGGCCAATGCCTACTGATTCTAGGTGGCTGTACTTGTAAGAAATTTTTAACAGTTTGCATAGATTTAGCTTTTTCCTCCTTCCTTTTGAGGACTACTTCTGCTTTGTTGCCAAAAATGTACTCCTGGTTTAAGGGTGCATCCAGTAATTTAGCTTTAACTGGATCTGGCAAGTTTTGTTCCTTAAGCCAAGTATGCCTTCTAAGTACAGACCCAGTGACAGCTGCCCTGCAAGATGCTTCTAACGCATCAAAACCACACTGCAAAGTATGTTTACCCAACTTGGCCAGCAGAATGCATCAACTCTTGTAAATCTTTGTGTTCAGCAGAGTCAGGAATCAACATCATTTTCTTTTTAAGTAGTCCCATAATATGCTGCTGATACGTTAACATATGAAACTGGCAATTTAAAGCCTTAATGGCCAAAGTAGCAGTGTATACCTTCTGACCCCATCTGTCCAACGCTCTAGAGTCCCTATCAGAAGGGGAAGGGTTTTTGGCAGTAGTAGCCTTAATGCCTTTTGGTCCTTGGGAAATGGTCTCTGGATCTGCAGTAGGATTCTTGAAGAGGAATTTGAGAGAGTCAAGTATTCCGTAGTACTTGTCAGGTTTCCTGGGAGCTGGAGGCATTGTCTGGGGTAAGGCTGGATTCCAAGAAATCATCATCTACAATTTCTAGAACAGGAGGGATAGCTGGAGGCCTGTGTTGAGGCAGGTTTAAAAATTCCCCAAGTCTCTCAACTGAGAATAGTCCTGGCTTTCCCAGCGGAAATGCTCCCTAAGGGTATGCACGGTTTCACCGAAAGAAAAATCTTCTGGAAGGGAAGCAAAGGGAATGGAATCCTCTGCATCAGAATCCTAATACGTAGACAAGGGTAAATCTTGGTAGTCAGAAGGAACAGAGATCAGATTCCTAATCAGAAAGGAAATCAGTTCTAGGTCTCAGAGGGGGAAGGCTGGCTTCCCCTAATTAAGGTAATAAGGTCTTCAGCCAATCTAATCATTTGTTTTTGAGGCATATGGGCCTGAGAATGCTCTTTGATAGTCTGTTTTCTAGGCATAGTGTGAGCTTTAGGCCTGAGGAATTCGGTATTCTTAGCTTGAAACTAAGTAGTCGGCTTAATATGAAAATCGGTAGGCCTGAATACACCCTCAGAAGCCGGTGCCTGCACAGCGGCACCAGACCCATCCAAGGTAGAGACATCCGCAGGTTCCATAGTCAAAGTATCTCGCAGCATACCGGACTCCGAATGGGTCTCAGTAGAAACCTGCGAATCTGTAGTAGCGGGCATCAGGGGTCTCAGTAGAAACCTGTGAAACTGTAGTAGCAGGCATCAGGGGCTGCGAAAGCACCTCACTGAGTACCGGCGGACTGGCGACTAGCTTAATGGAAGCGTTGGCAGTTTTGGACCTATGCAGTCCATCTGTCTTTATCCTTACATTTTTTCAGAAGATCGGTAGTCGGATGGCTTAACGAAGCCATTTTGGAGTACGGAGATCGAGAAGTATTTGTACAAAAATAGCCCGACAACTAATAGTTCGGGGGTTGAACAAGGCAGCTAACAGACAGTGACATTTGTCGTGGTCTGGGCTTAAACAAGTGATGCAGTAAGAATGAAAGTCTCTAAGGTATTTGCTTTCCACAGGCAAGACAATTATTTTTTTTCTGATATCGCTTAGAGCAAGAAAAAAGGATCCACAATGGGGTACTTACCTTTTTGAAGACTTCAGGTCTGAAACTCGAAAATGAAAATTTCATGAGTTGGCCGACCGGCACTTACTAACGGATTCTGCTTCAGGCACTGCATGGCAAGAAAGACTGATGCAATAGCATCAGCTGCATGTTATACCCCTGACGTCATGGAAGAAGCAACAGCATCCGATGCAGAAATCCAAAGACTGGTATTCAGGATGGCTGAGGGCTACCTGCAGGTAGATAACCCAAATGTGATGACTGCAACAGTGAAACACGAAGAACATCAGAGGTGGCTAACTTCTCAGGACCCATGCCAACGAAAAATAGCTGCATGACTGCCGAATCATAAACCAATGCACTGTACAAGCATGTACACAAATGCATGGACCTTGCCATACCAAATAGAATTAAGACTCTCTCCTCCAAAAAAAGGAAGTCAATCTGGTGGTCCCCAGCCATCAAACTGTACAACAGAAGGAAGAAACTGTTGCAGAAAAAAAAATGAAGTCACAAGATGGGAAAATCTCCCTCATCAGTCTCAACAAAAAGCTGAGATCCCTTAAATCCTCCAAGCAGGCTATGAGGACAGAATTGCGGATGACACCAAAAATAACAACAAAGCCTTCTATAGCTATATCAAAAACCTCAAAGGCAATACCGAAATTTACTCTGAGTTATTGCACAATGGCACCTCCTATACAGAGTCAACAGATAGGCAACATGCTGGCTGACTGATTCAGTGCCAACTTTACCCTCCAAGGGCCCTATCACAACACCAGAAGAAAGCCTGGTACCAACCATTTCTGTGGCAAAAGTAAAAGCTGCATTGTCTAAAGCCAAGAATACAGCATCCAAGGGACCTGATAATATCCCTGGCTGCATCCTACATGAGCTACAAAACGAACTGACACCACATCTGTGTGCCCTTGTTCAATCATTGCCTTACCTCATGCTAGGTCCCTAACGAATGGCGCACTGCTACAGTCATCCCACTACATAAAGGGGGAGCAACTACAGACCCTGGGAACTACCGCTTCATTAGCCTGACGCGTCTGGCATGCAAAGCTATGAAACGCATCATCATGGACTTGCTTAACAAAGATACAGGCAATCTCTAAACTTTTGACCCCATACAGTTTGGCTTTGTCAAGCTCAGATCCTGCCTTCTGAACCTGGTTGATCTTTTGAGGCAGTCACCAAGGCTGTGGATGAGGGTAAGGCAAGGCATACAGCGTACCTCGAACTGGCCAAGGCCTATACCACCATTCCCCACTCAGGTATAAATTGATAACTCCCCAATCTAGGCATCAATCCTTACATCACTAGGTGGGTTGCAAATTGGCTCACAGACCGGACCCACAGAGTGAAAGCTGTGGATTCCAAGACAGACTGTCTAGCAGTCACGACTGGAGTCTCACAGGGCTCAGACCTGGGCCCTATGCCATTTGGCATCAACTTCTCATAAGTCCAGACCAACACAGGAGTCTGGCTGACCAAGTTCATTGATTACTGCAAGTTAGGAGTCATTAACTCCCAGTGATGTAGACATCCTACAAAAGGGCCTCTCTGAGATCAATGACCGGTGTCGGTACCACGGCCTGAAGCTCAACACCAAAAAATTAGTTATCCCTTTTGGAAAAAACTCAGTTTCCCACGAACTACCACGTTGATGGGAGCCCACTGAACACTGACGGGACCATAAGAGATCTGGTCACCCAGGTCGACAGCCACCTCACCTTCAACCACCACATTGCTACTGTAGTCAGAAAGTCCTTCGTGGCACATCTTATAAACCAAAGGTTTCGCATCCAGGAAGAAAGAGGTCATCATCCCTCTTTACTCATACCTCATCAGACCAATCATCAAATATAATGCCCCATTTGGCATGTACCTGACCAGGTACCTACAACAGCTGGAGAGGCCACAAGAGTACCTCACAAAAAGGAAGAAAGAGGTCATCATCCCTCTTTACTCATACCTCATCAGACCAATCATCAAATATAATGCCCCATTTGGCATGTACCTGACCAGGTACCTACAACAGCTGGAGAGGCCACAAGAGTACCTCACAAAAAGGATCCTAGGACTTAAACACGTCCTATATGGATAGACAAGAAACTTCAGCTGTTCTCCGTATCTTATCGTCTACTTAGAGGTGATCTCTGCTTGACTTACAAAGCCATGTCCGACCCAGCCGTACTTGAAATACTACACCTAAAGAAATCCCCCCCCCCCCAAACATCACACACTCCAGAGATCACGTCATTACCGCAATTAACAGAACAAGCTGGAGGGACAGGTTCATCTCCAAAGATTGCCCATACTCTGGAATAAGCTTTCCATTCATGTCAAACACAGCACCTGGCTGGCCATCTTCAAGAGGGATCTTGACGAGTGGATGGGTAACAAAGTTCACGCCAGGGATCATTCCAGTTGCCCTACTGGACAGGGGCACTGAACTAACATCGGGTGGCATGGCGTCTGGGTAATTTTTTTGGGCTAAGCTTGTAAAGGCTCCAGGGCCATTAGCCTAGTACACACCTAAGAACTTATGAACAAGATGTGAAGTAATCTGGGAATGAGGCATTATGGGTAGGGGAGGAGCTCACACTTTTGAGCCTCAGCTTTAGAAAGCGGAAGTCTGGTCCGAAACCCACACGTTGAGGGAGAGTGAAAATTACATCAGATCATTGCTTCTATGCATAAGGTACCAAGACACAGAGTGACCCTGTCTGTGACAACTCAAAGGGTTTTTTGCACATCATGGCTTGCAACTCAGATTCTTCTAATGCATACAACACTCAATCTTTCAGAAAACAGGGGTGTAGAAGCAGTTGGCTCAAAGGGTGCTAGGTGAGATTTTCCAGTCCACAACTTGGATCACATAACAGAGCAACGTCACGTTTGTGTGGCTTGATGTAAAGTAATCCCTTTAGGAACTTAACTAGCAACTGAAAATACAATAGAAGGCCTAGAGACAGTGGCAGACGCAGGTTAAACATTTACCTTTAAAGAAGCAGAAGAGTCCTGTCTTGTAAAGTTGAGAAAGAATCTGACAGGAGGTGACTTAAGTCCTGGTCTCTATTAAGGTGCCAGAGGGAGAATTTTAAATTGAGAGGTATACCCTTCCTCGTCCTATGAGTACATACACTTGGATGGGATGAACACTCACTGTTTTCAGGTTGGGGTACAGAAAGGACGGTTTCATCTGAGGCAAGAGCATTGGTTCTGACCTTGCTAGACTCAACAGAAGGGAGACCTAATGCAGACAGTCAAAATAGGGCATTACTAGCAATTTTGAACACTACGCATTGATCTTACACAATACTCAGGGTAGCAGGGATATCAGAAAAAAAGCACAGAAAAACACATCTGCCCAAGCTATGGAGAAAGAATGCGTTTTTCAGGCTCTTGGAACTGCTGTTCAACTTAAAGTTGCTTATTTTCTGGAGAAGCAAGGTGGTCGTCAACCATTGGCACACCTCATGTGTCACCCACAGTCAAGAACATTTCTTTCATCAATTTATAAGAACCTGATGGTGACTTACATAGCCCGTCTGCTAGGACATTCTCTTGAGGTGGAATACAGATTCCCCGAAGGTAAAGCCCAACTCCTGAGCTACTTTCAAAGCATGAAGAAATGCTTTAACTATTCGGCATCACAGTGCTCCCAACTATTCAGCATCACAGTGCTCCCAACTATCCAGCATCAGAGTGCTCCTAACAGTACCACTTTTTTTAAACAAGAGTCAGATGACAGAGGTTAAGAGTAACCTAGTCTCTGGAACCATGTCAGGGTAAACTGCAAGGCCTTCTAAATCCCTGTGGAATCTGAATCAGGCAAGCACCTAGGTAAAGATAAATGACATGCCCTTGGGTCCTGCAAAGCGCCATTACTTAAGGTTTTCAGAAAGTGCACAGCTCAAGTGGAGTACACAAGCCAAAGGAAAGATCCGGTGAACTGGAAGAATTCTTTCTGGAGTGGGAACCACGAGAAAAAGTTATGTACTCACCATAACGTTCTATCTGCAGTAGTTGCAATTCATTTTTCTGCAACCTGTGGGTCTTCGGATCTATATCAGATCAGGCAACTTTTAAAACATCTTCTCCAAGCTCCTCCCCCTTACCCATACCCACTCACCATCTCCTACCTTCCCTCAAATCGAGTTTGCCACTACTCAAACTAATCAGCAGCTCAACTGACAAACCATGAGCAGGTTCGGTGGGGGAAGGAGGGTGGGAAGGTTGCTACTCAGATGGAACGTTATGGTGAGTACATAACTTCTTTATCTGAAGTAGTTAACTTCATTTTATCTGCAACCTGTGGGACAGGGTCCCCAGCTACTGAAACTCCTGGGAGGCCCTCATGGAAGGATATTCCTGAGCACTGCAGAGCCGAAGGATGCTCTCCCTCTGGAGATGAAATCCAACTTACAATGAGAAATGAAGGTATGTGACCTTGCCCAAGTTGCTGCCGCACAAATATTATCCAATGAAACCCTAGACCAAAAGACAGCAAAAGTCACCATGGATCTGGAAGAATGAGCTTTAATAGGACCAGGCGGGGGACAGACCTTTGTCTTTCTAAATTTGCAAAATACATAGTGAAATCCATCTAGCTAAGGAAACCTTGGAGATGGCTTTACCCAAAAAGGGTTTAGAAAAGGACACAAATAACTGGGTCAGTCTAGCGGAAGGACTTTGTTCTATGTAAATAAAAACGAAGTTGCTTGTGATGTGAACATCTAGTAAATGCAGTTTATATTCTCCCTTGTTCTGAAAATTTGAAAAGAAAACAGGCAGGTTAATTGTTTGATTTATGTTTGACTCCAAAGCCACTTTTGGCAAGAAAGAAGAGTTTGTGCGGACAGAAACCCTGTCCTTACGGAAGATCAAGTAAGGGGACACGGCAGACGGAACCTGAATCTCAGAAACCCTCCTAGCAGAGGTAATGGCCACTAGGAAAGTACAGTTGTGTACACTTACCATAAATGTAGATGTTAGAGTGTATTCATTGTTGCAGTCATTATATTTGGGTAATCTGCTGGCAGGTTGCCCTCAGTTGGCCCGATTAACAAAGTCTTGGCTCCTGCGACGGTTGCTATCCCTTCTTCCATGACGTCAGGTGTATAAAACATGCAGCCGATGCCATTTTCAGTTTTTCTTGCCCCAGATGTCAGGTGCCCCCCAAATGGGGAGCAATATATATATATATATATATATATATATATATATATATATATATATATATATATATATATATCATATATATATCATATATATAATATATATTTATGGTAAGTATACACAATTGTACTATGTTCTTCATGTTTCACTGTTGCAGTCATTACATATGGGTAGAATCCCAAAGCTATGGTTGGGAGGATGGAATTATACAGCATTAGAAGCAGCTATAACACCCTGAAGGACAGCAGTGGCAAAGCCTGCTCTGGATTTAAAGAGAGGTAAATGGTAATGTTTGGTGAACGTATGAACAGAGCTCCAGGTAGCAGCTTCTAGAATGTCTCTGGTAGGAACCCCTCTGAAAAAGGCTGCAGAAGTAGATAGAGCCTTGGTGGAATGGGATCTGATCCCCATGGGAACAGGTTTACCATGATGCATGTAGCAGAAACGAATACAATGGCTTATCCATTTTGAAATAGTCTGCTTTGAAATGGCCTTTTCCTCTGCCCCTGCAGCAAATGCTACCAGTAGTTGGCTCAGATTTTCATAGAGATTTTGTCCTGTTTAAGTAGAATCTAAGCTGTCTGTGTACATCCAATGAATGCAGAATCCGCTCCTCCTTGTTCTCTGGATTTGGGAAAAAAGTTGGCAGATGAATGGTCTGATTAAGAGACACACTAGATACCACTTTAGGCATAAAGGATGGATTGGTCCTGAGCGACACCCTGTCCAGGTAGAAAATAATAAAAGGCTCCACTGCCATGAGACCCTGTAGTTCTGAAATCCCTCTAGCTGAAGTGACTGCTAAAAGAAAAGCAGTCTTCTAAGAGGGAAATGTTATGTCTGCAGTAGCAGCTGGTTCAAAAAGAGGTAGGGTGAGCATTTCCAACACAAAATTGAGGTCCCATGCAGGAGTTGGTGCTCTCCTGGGAGGTCTTAAATTTTTGGCCCCTCTGAGATACAGCTTTAGAAAGGGATGAGAAAAGAGGGGAGGCTCTGTGTTGTAATGAGCTGAAATGGCAGAGGCATGGGTTTTTATGGAAGAGAAGCATCTCAGTTAAAAATTGCAGAATCTGAGGAATATTGGGCATTGCTGTGCTTAGTCCTTGTGCCTGATTCCAGGCACAGAATATTTTCCATTTATCAGCATAAGATTTTCTAGTACTAGGCCTTCTTACCTCCAAAATAACATCCATCACAGGTCTGCTGAGAGATTAACTGGTGAAATTAGTTGATTAGCCATGCTGCAAGATTCAGAGTTTGGAGCAGTGTGTGCAGAATTTGACAGTTCTGCTGAGACAGTAGATAAGTTGTCTGATGCAGGTACCACAGAGGAAGGTGTGACATACTGCGTAGGAGCGGGTACCAGTGTTGGCAAGGCCAGTCTGGAGCAATCAGAATCATTTCTGTTTTTTCCTGTCTGACTTTTAGTATTACCTTAGAGAGCAAAGGCAGAGGGGGAAAGGCATAGACTGATAGGTTTTTCCAGCTGAAGGATAGAGCATCCACTTTCCAAGCTTTTTTGTGATGGATTCTTATGCAGAATTTGTCCAACTGATAGTTTTGGGGTGAGGCAAAAAAATCTATGTCTGGGCTCCCCCATTTGTGTGTCAACATGCTGAAGATTTGTGGATCCAGTTTTCATTTGTGTGGGTCCACAGGATTTCTGCTTAGTTCCATCTGCCAGAGTATTTTGCTTTCCTGGCAGGAATAGAGCTTATAGATGTATTTGGTAAGTCAAGGCTGTGTTCCACAAAGCCATGGCTAGTCTGCAAAAAGTGTAGGAATGGGTACCCCTCTGCTTGTTTATGTACCACATGACTGTGGTGTTGTCCATCTTTATCAGTAGTTGTCCTGGATGAATGAAGTCCTTGAAGGCTGTCGGAGCATTCTGTACAGCTATCATCTCCTTCTGATTGATATGCAGGTGAACTTGATTTGGGCTCCATTCGCCCTGAATCCATTTCCCTGTCAGATGCGCCCCCCCCCAAGCATAATCTGATGAGTCTGTAGTCAGGGTTTGGGTGGCAGGGGGTTGAATGAATGACAGTCCCTTGTTTTGGTGACAGGCCTCTGCCCACCATAGGAACTCTTACTGCAGGCAAGGAACGATAGGAATCATTGATTCCAGGCTGTGACAATGTTGACTCCATAAGCTTTTTTAGGTACCATTGAAGTTTCCTCATATGCAGTCTTGCATATGGAATTAGTAGAATGCAGGAAGCCATGAACCCCAAGGCCTGCAGAATTAGTCTTGCAGATAACTGGGCTTCTGTGGCCACCTGTATGAAGTCAGCAATTGCATTTGTTTTTCTGGCATGAGGTAAGTCATCTGGGCAGCTATATTCAAGCTTGCACCCAGGAATGTAATTGAGAGAGAGTATCAGTTGTGATTTCTTTTCGTTTATGGTGTACCCTAGGCAAGTTAGAAGCAGTTTTACAAATGCCAGATGCTGTAGAAGTGTGTCCTTGTTTTCTGCCTGAATTAGACAATTGTCCAGATAAGGATAAATTTGAAAGTTTGTCTGCAAAATACAATTACTGGTGCCAGGCACTTTGTGAAGACCCTGGGTGCAGTAGATAAACCAAAAAGCAGTGCAGAGAACTGGTAATGAAAATAGCCTGCTTTGAAGCGGAGGTATCTTCTGCAAGATTCCCTGACTGGGATATGCAGGTAAGCCTCTTTTAAGCCTAGAGTTACCAACCAGGCATTCTTGCCTAGCATAGGTATTAACTGTTGTAGAGTAAGCATCTTGAATTTCGGAATGTCCAGAAATGTATTAAGTCCAGAACTGGACGGCATGATTTGCCTTTTCTGGGTACCAGGAAAAGTCTTGAATAAAAACAGTGTCCTTTTTCTGGTACTGGTTGAATAGCCCCCATATTCATGAGGGACATAACTTGCTTCTGGGCCTCTGCCCACTGATATGGAGGCAGATCTGGCCATCCATTTGGGATTGGAAACCTGTGGAAATGAAATCTGTATCCCTGGGATACTATATTTAAAACCCACTTGTCCTGGGTAATTAGATGCCAATTTTGTGCATGAAGTGCTAGTCCCCCCCCTCCAAAGGGGCTGCCAAAAAGATAAGAGCTTGGAGATGGCAGAGGAAAGTCACTGAGACGGGTTTACCGTAGGGAGGTACATTGCTACTTCCAGATTTGGAGGTGGAGGCACCCCATTGTTTTGTTCTGCAAGTTCCTTACGGCTGAAACCTGGAGACTTGAGTACCTGGGTTTGACCAGAGTGCTCTGGTGGGTACTGGGAAAGGACCAATTCTTAGTAGGCCAGTGTCTAGTGAACCTGGGTGGCTGCACTTGTAGGAAATATTTTACAGTTTGCATAGATTTAGCTTTGTCTTCCATCTTTTTCAAAACTTCTTCTGCCTTATTACCAAATAGACTGTCCTGTTGTAAAGGAGCATCCAACAATTTTGCTTTAACATGATCAGGCAGATTTTGTTCCTCGAGCCAAGCATGCCTTCTCATCACAGATCCAGTTACAGCGGCCCTATAAGAGGCCTCCAAGGAATCAAAACCACATTGCAAGTATGCTTTCCAACCTGTTCAGCTGAATGCAATAAATCCTGTAACTATTTTCCACACAGTCAGAAATCAACATAATTTTCTGTTTAAGCCCATGACATGATATTTTAGCATATGAAACTGACAGTTTAAAGCCCGGATTGCCAAGGTTGCAGACGTGTAAACCTTCTTACCCCATCTATCCAGCGCCCTGGAGTCTCTATCACAAGGGGTAGGATTTTTAGCAGTAGAAGCCTTAACACCATGCAAAGTTTTTCCAAAAGAAAAATCCTCAGGAGGAGAAGCAGAAGGGATGGATTCTTCTGCATCAGAGTTCTCATAAGGTGGAATAGATACTTCCTGATCATAAGAGGAATCAGAAGAAATGGAAACCTGATTTGAAGATTCATAATCAGTGCCTTGCCTAGGCCTCTTAGCAGGAGGGGGTTGGGAATCCCTGATCAAGGTAATTAAATCTCAGCATTTTGATCATTTGTTTTTTAGGCATAGGGGCCTGTGCACGTGGCCCAAGCGTCATTTTTTTTTGACAGAGAAGTTTTTGGCCTAGGTTTTGAAGATGGCGTTGGTTTAATATACAAATCTTTAGGCCTGAAAACACCCTCAGAAGCCTGTGCCTGCTCAGTGGCTCCGGACCCATCTAAGTTCTGTCTCGCAGCATTGACTCCGAATGGGTCTCAGTAGAGGCCTGCGAGTCAAAAGTAGCTGGTATCAGGGGCTGCGAAAGCAGCCTCACAGAGTACCGGCGAACCGGCAACTGGCTTAGCTTAGTCTGTTTTGGACCTCGACGGCCTGTCTCTTTCTTTGCGTTTTTTGTGTATTCCAGTAGTCAGGCTGCTAACAGATGACATTTCTGGATAGTTAAATCTTGAGCCAAAATCTTTAGATGCAAAAATATACCAACGCTTAATAGTGCGTTGGTTAAATTTAGCACAAAACCGACAGCAAGGCACATTGTGGTCAGGGCCTAGGCAAGGAATACAGTATAAATGAAAATCCTTACGAGGTATTTGCTTCCCACAAGTAATACAATTATTAACTTTTACTGACATTGGTAAGAGCAAGAAAAAGTTTCCCCAACGGGGTACTTAGCTTTAGGTTGAAGACTTCGGTTCTGAAACTCGAAAATGAAAATTCCAGGAGTCTGCAGACTGGCACTTGAACTGCTTCTGCTTCGGGCACCGCGTGGCAAGAAAGACTGATGAAAATGGCATCGGCTGCATGTTTTATACCCTTGACGACCTGACGTCATGGAAGAAGGGACAGCAACCAACGCAGGACCAAAGAATTTGTTAATCAAGCCTACTGAAGGCAACCTGCCAGCAGATTACCCAAATGCAATGACTGCAACAGTGAAACATGAACAACGCTGTCTTCCAGGATAAGAACTTCAAATCTACTGATGCTGCAGGTTTGAAGGGGGGGGGGGGGGGAGCAATTACAGCCTGGAGAACCAAGGTAAGGTCCCAGGGAGGAACAGAGTCCTTAACTGGAGGATGCAAAAGAAAGGTGCCCTTAAGGAAAGCCTTACACAGTCTAGAAGAGGCCAGAGCATTCATGTTCTGCTGAAGTGGAGATTTGAAATAGCTGCCAGTTGCACTTTCACAGTAGAGGAACTAGCCCCTTGCTGAAAAATGTTGGCCCAGAAATCCAAGACTGCAGGAACAGGGGCTGTAAAAGTATCCAGGTCCCTCTGAGAAGCTCAAATAGCAAATATTTCCATTCACTGCGGTAAATCTTCCTAGTGGAGGCCTTATGAGACACTACCAGGATAGTTTTCACTGAAGATGAAAGACCGGGAGCAACCAAGCAGTCAGCTTGAGGCTGTCCAGGCTGGGCAGACAAGTGCCTGAGGGATGAGAAATGAGATCTGGGCAGGGATCCAGAACCCATGCAGGAGCTAGAACACAAGACCAAAGGAAGGGGAACCACACCTGACGAGGCCAGAAAATACCGTTTTGTACACTTACCATAAATGTAGATGTTAGAGTGTATTCACTGTTGCAGTCATTACATTTGGGTTATCTGATTGCAGTAGCCCTCAGTCAGCCTGATTAACAAAGTCTTGGGTCCTGCGTCGGTTGCTGTCCCTTCTTCCATGACGTCAGATCGTCAGGGGTAGAAAACATGCAGCCGATGCCATAACATCAGTTTTTCTTGCCCCAGATGTCAGGTGCCCCCTAATGGGAAGCAATTAAATCTATAAATACAAGGATATACCTCCAACAAAAAAGCAAACACACCAAAAAGCTTTTGAGCATAGTAAGGGAAAGTAGAGGTATAGCCAAAAGACCAAAGGGGGCTGGAGGGCGGGTAACCAAGACTGCAACAGTGAATGCAATCCAACATCTACATTTATGGTAAGTGCACACAACTGTACTATGTTCTTCATGTTTCACTGTTGCAGTCATTACATTTGGGTAGATTCCCATAGCTAAGGTTGGGAGGAGGAATTTAAGTAGAATTAGGACCAGCTATAAAGGCCCTACAAAACTGCAGTGGCAAAGCCAGATCTGGATTTAGAGAAAATTGGCAAATGATAATGCTTGCTGAAAGTATGTACAGAACTCCAGGCAGCAACTTCTAGGATGTCCCTGGTTCCCGAGAAAGACTGTAGAGGTAGATGCAGTCCTGGTTGAATGGGGTCCGATGCCCTGTGGAATAGGTTTTCCATGGTGCTTATAGCAGAAATGAATGCAGTTGCCTATCCATTTTGAAATTGTTTGCTTTGAAATAGCTTTTCCCTCTGTCCCTGCAGCAAATGCCACCAGCAGTTCAGATTTCCTTTTAGGTTTAGTCCTGTCCAAGTAGAATCCAAGTCATTTGTGCACATCTAAGGAGTGCATTATCTGTTCCTGTTCTGCGGGTTAGGAAAGAAGGTAGGCAAATGAATGGACTGATTAAGAGCCACACTGGATACCACCTTGGGCATGAAGGAGGGATTGGTTCCGAGGGACACCCTGTCCGCAAGAAAGATGATGAAAGGCTCCACTGCCATAAGGGCCTGTAATTCAGATACCCTTCTTGCTGAAGTGATTGCTAAAAGGAAAACTGTTTTCCAAGAAAGGAATTATAAATCTGCAGTAGCAGCTGGCTCGAAAGGAGGAACAGCGACTTTCTCAAAGACAAAGTTAAGGTCCCAGGCTGGAGTTGGAGCTCTCCTGGGTGGCCTTAAATTTTTGGCCCCTCTAAGGAACTGCTTGAGCAGTGGGTGAGAGAAGAGGGGAGGCTCTGTGTTATGAGCAGAAATGGCTGAGGCATGAATTTTGATGGAGGAAAAGGACAAGCCCTTATGAAGCATCTCAGTCAAGTATTGTAGAATCTGAGGTAAATTGGGCGCTGCTGCGTTCATCCCTGAAGACTGGTTCCAGGCACAGAATCTTTTCCATTTTGCAGCATAAGATTTTCTAGTACTAGGCCTCCTTGCTTCTAAAATATCCATCACTGATTTACTGAGGGAATGGTAATGGAAAGATTAGGTAATTAGCCAGGCTGCTAGGTTCAGGCTTTGAAGCTGAGGGTGCATAATCTGGTTCTCCTGCTGAGATAACAGGGAAGGAGTCCAAGGCAGGTGCCAGGGGACCAAGCGTGACACTGCTCAAGAAGGGGTACCAATATTGGCATGGCCAGTCTGGTACAATTAAAATCATCCTTGGCTTGTCCTGTTTGATCTTTAGTAGTACTTTGGAGAGCAGAGGAGGAAAGGCATAAACTATTCCAGCTGAAGGACAGAGCATCCACTTTCCAAGCTAGCTTGTGGAGAATCCTTGTGCAAAATTTGTCCAATTGATGGTTCGGGGGGGGGCACAAACTGGTCTATAACTGCGCTCCCCCATTTGCTTGTCAATATGTTGAAAATCCTTGGTTCCAGTTTCCACTCGTGTGGGTCCATGAGGTTTCTGCTTGGTCCGTCTGCCGGTGTATTTAGTTTTCCTGGCAGTCATTGGGCTTGTAGATTCACTTGGTAGCTCAAGGCTGTGTTCCACAACGCCATGGCTAGTCTGCAGAGGGAGTAAGAATGTGTACCCTCCCTGCTTGTTTATGTACCACATAACAGGGGTTGTCCATCTTTACCATTAGTTGTCCTGGAAAAATGTGGTCCTTGATGGCTGTCTGAGCATTCTGTACAGCTAACATTTCTTTTTCATTTATCTGCAGGTGCATTTGTCTTGGTTTCCATTTGCCCTGAATGCACTTCCCTGCCAGGTGAGCCCCCGATGCATAGTCTGATGAGTGTTAAGGTTTGGGCTGCAGGGGGTAGTGTGAATGGTAGTCCCTTGTTTTGGTGGCAGGACTCTGCCCACCAGAGGAATTCTAGGCGTAGGCAAAATATGATAGGAATCATTGCTTCTAGATCCAGAGAATGTTGGTACCATAAGCTTTTGAGATACCATTGTAGTTTCCCTCATATGCATCCTTGCATATGAAATCAGAATAATGCAGGAGGCCATGAACCCCAAGGCTTGCAGTATTTGCCTTGCAGACAGCTGGGTTTTTGTGGCCACTTGTTTGAAGTAGGTTATCAAATGAATCCGTTTCTCTGGCGTGGGGAAAGCCATCTGGGAAGTTGTATTCAAGCTTGCTCCCAGGAATATAACTTGTTGACAGGGTACCAGATGTGATTTCTTTTAGTTTATGGTGTACCCCAGACAAGTCAGCACCCTTTGAACAAAAGCCAGATGGATTCAAAAGTATGTCCTGGCTTTCTGCCTGAATTAGACAATTGTCCAGGTATGGGTATATTTGAATATTTCTTTGCCTGCAAAATGTAATGACTGGAGCTAGGCACTTTGTGAATACCCTGGGTGCAGCAGATAAGCCAAAGGGCAGTGCAGAGAACTGATAGTGCATGTAGCCTGCTTTGAAGCGTATGTATCCTCTACAAGACTCCTTGATTGGGATGTGCAGGTATGCTTCTTTTAAATCTAGTGTTGCCAACCAGGCATCTTTGCCTAGCATAGGAAGTAAATGAGTCAGCATCTTGAATTTTGGAATCTCCAAAAACATGTTTAGCGTAGACCGGTCCAGAATAGGACGCCATGAATGGTCATTTCTGGGTACCAGGAAGAGTCTCTAGTAGAAACCTCATCTCTTTTCCACTTCTGGTACTAGTTGAATAGCCCCCTTCTGGTACTAGTTGAATAGCCCCAATGCTTGAGAGAAAGTACTTGTTTTGGGGCCTCTGCCCACTGACTAGGGGTAGGTCCGGCAACCCACTTGGCGTTGGCAACGTGTGGAAGTGAAATCTGTATCCTTGGGACACTATTTAAAACCCACTTGTCCTGGGTAAGGAGTTCCCAGTTCTTTGCATGAAGAGCAATCTTTCTCCCCCAAAGGGGCAGTCAGTTGACAAGTGCTTGGAAATTTTAAAAGGAAGCCATCAAGACAGTTTACCATAGGGAGGAGTCTTATTACTCCCAGATTTGAAAGTGGAGGCCCCCCACACTGCTTAGTCGTGTGTGTCCCCTGGGACTGAAACCTGGGGTTTTTGCTGTGTCTGGGTTTGGCTTGAGAAGACCTGAAAGGGGCTGGAAAGGACCAATTCTTAGAGGGCCAGTGCCTACTAAATCGAGGAGGTTGAACTTGTACGAAATCTTTAACAGTTTGCATAGATTTAGCTTAGTCTTCCATCTTTTTAAGAACTTCCTCAGCCTTGTTGCAAAACCGGCGGTCCTGATTTAAGGGAGCATCCAACAATTTAGCTTTAACATAATCAGGCAAAGATTGCTCCTTAAGCCAAGCATGCCTTCTGAGCACAGATCCAGTAACAGCAGCCCTGCAAGAGGCCTCTAAAGAATCAAAACCACATTGCAAAGTACGTTTTCCAACTTGTTCAGCAGAATGCATTAAATCCTATAATTCTTGATTTTCCACACAGTCTGGAATCATCATCATTTTCTGTTTAAGCAACCTAATGACATGTTGCGGATACTTTAACATATGAAACTGGCAGTTTAAAGCCCCAATGGCCAAGAGTGCAGAAGTATAAACCTTCTCACCCCATCTATCCAACGCCCTGGAGTCTCTATCAGAAGGGGTACGATTTTTAGAAGCCTTAATGCCCTTTGGCCCCTGTGAAATAGTCTCTGGATCCACAATAGGATTTTTAAAAAGGAACTTGTGCGACTCAGGGACCCTGTAATAATCGGTCAGGTTTTCTGGGAGCAGGAGGCAAGGAATCAGGGGCCAAACCAGATTCCGAAAAAGCAACAATGTCCAGCACAGGAGGAATAGCTAAAGGTCTATGCTGAGGTAGGAAATCCCTAAGCCTCTATTTTGAATCATAGAAATTCTGGCTTTCCCAGTGGAAATGCTCCCTTAAAGTATGTGAGTTTTCTCCAAAAGAAAAATCCTCTGGAGGGGAAGCACGGGATGGAGTCCTCTGCATCAGAATCCTCATATGTAGATAAGGGCAAATCCAGATCAGAAAAAACAGAATCCTGGTCGGAAGATTCATAAACAACTTTGGTCCTAGGCCTCTTAGAAGGGGGGGGGGTTGGAAAGCCCGGATTAGCATCATGAGATCTTCAGCCATTCTTATTTGTTTTTTAAGCATAGAGGCCTGAACATGTGGCCTGGGCGTCGTTTTTTTAGGCATGGTTCGAGATTTAGGCCTAACTGAAGGAAGCGTCTGTTTAATATGAAAGTCTGTAGGCCTGAATACACCCTCATAAGCCAGTGCCTGCATAACGGCTCCGGACCCATCCAAGGTAGAGACATCCGCAGGTTCCATAGTTGACGCATCTCGCGGCATACCGGACTTCGAATGGGTCTCAGTAGAGGCTTGCGAATCAGAAGTAGCGGGTATCCGGGGCTGCAAAAGCGCCTCACTAAGTACCGGCGAACTGGTGACTGGCTTAGGAGAAGCATCTTCGGCAGTTTTGGACCTCGGCGGCCTGTCTGTCCATCTTTGCGTTTTTTCGGAATCCTGGCAGTCGATTGGCTAACCGACATTTCCGGATAATTAAACAGAGAACTGAAATATTTAGAGGTGAAAACATACCGAAAGATAGTGCGTTGATTAAAGCACAAAACAGACAAGGTACATCGTGGTCAGGGCCTGGGCAAGGAATATAGCAAGAATGAAAATGAGTATTTGCTTTCCACAAGTAATGCAATTCGGTAAGGAACAAGAAAGTTTCCCCAAAGGGGTACTTGGCTTTAGTTGAAGACATCGGTTCTGAAACTCAAACAAAAATTTCAAGAGTCGACCGACCGCACTTGCGAACTGCTTCTGCTTCGGGCATCACACGGCAAGAAAGACTTATGTAATGGCATCGGCTGCATGTTTTATACCCCTGACGTGTGATGTCATGGAAGGGACAGCAACCGACGCAGGACCAAGACTTTGTTAATCAGGCCGACTGAGGGCTACCTGCAAGCAGATAACCCAAATGTAATGACTGCAACAGTGAAACACGAAGAACATCTACTTTTTCCGACGAAAAAGCGTTTGGGAAGGAAAAGGGAACCAAGACAAACTCTCACTACACAAGAAAAAAATCCTTTCAAAAAGCACTTATTCCAAACTTAAGCTCATAGCTACAGAGACCACGATGCTGATGCACGAAGCGGCAAATGAGATCTGAGGGAAGGTAGGCGATGGTGAGGGGTTATGGGTAACGGGGAGGAGCTCTGAGCAGATGCCTGAAAATTTGCTGGCTCTGATCAGATATGGATCCGAAGACCCACAGGTTGCAGATAAAATTAAGTTAACTACTTCAGATTTTGTTTTCTTTGGGGACAATCTAACATCCCGGAAAATCTGGGTCAACTATAGTCTAACTTTGTCTCGAAATGTTCATGACCCACTTAGTCATGGTTTATTTTCTCCCACTTCTCCATAAACCCAGGCAACAGATTTTATGAAATAAGAGGGTGGGATGGGGTTTGGCGCTACAGATGGGGCCCTCGGTGGCAGTTTTTTGCTTTGCTTGTCATTCTTTTCTGTAGCACGTCTTCTTCCCTTCGTGATGTTTACCTTGCTCTTGCTTGGGGGAAGTTCTGGCTGCATTTCAGAGCCTGGGAATGAAAGTCTGAACCTACTCCATGGTACACTCTTACCCCTCAAGCTGGGTCTGGCAGAAGCTGTACCCTTAAACCAGGTACACCTATGAATTATTAACCCCGAATTTGCTGCCATGTGTGATGCATCTAATGAATCAAACTTTTTTCTGGAATACTTTGCCATTAAGCTAAAAAGACTGTGCAAGTCAAGCATATTTTGTTTCAGGTCCTTGCCTCTGAACATCTCTACCTTATAAATCTGGTTATCAAGGAGGGACTCTTGCGTCTCTGATGGATCAAGTCCCTATAAAGCCATGGCAGAAGATGCACGTTTCCCTTTTTTGAAACTGGTCAAGAATTCTACTCCGGTGACACAGGAATGGAGTTCCAACATGGAGTTTTGTTCGGTTTCCCTAGGAATCAGGGGACATCAAAGCTAGATCCGTTAGAGAAGCCAGGAGCCTATAAAAGCACGCTTCCTAGGATGCATGTCCCAGGACTTCTGGAGTTGAAGTAATAGGCTAAGGTAGGCCCACGAAAGTTCTGTACCTAGTCTGGGTCAGTTCTCCTCTGCAGCCAAATGAAGACTCAAACTGTGTGATTGGTATCCTCAAAAAGATTTCTACTACGGAGAAACATAAGGTACCCTTGGTGTCAGACTCCTACAAAGAGGGGATGGTATCTGGTCCACATATGCCAGTTCATCCTCCTTAGAACATTGCCCACAATTTCTTTGCTCAAAAGTTGGGGACAAAGACCCGAAACTCAGAGATGCTTAATTACTGCATTTTATTAAAGTTAACACAAAAGGCCTTCAATCAGCATTAATTTTCTGAAGAAAAAGCATGAAACCAATGTCTGGCATTAATGATGAGCTATAGTCCTCCATGATTTACAGAAAGTCAAACATTTGAATTAACTACAAGGGCAAAAATATTAATGCATACATCAAACAGATGAGAGATATGCTTTAGAAACTGTGGTATCAGAATCCTCCAACTCCTTGCCCAGTTCTATCCTTTTCTTTGAAGGAACCCCCGAACCCTCAGTTAATCCTGGGTCATCTAAAGATCTCTGTATGAAGCCTGGGTTGGGTTATGGAACCATTAAGCTGAGGCAAAGGCAAACTGGCAAAGTACAGTTGTGTACACTTAACAAATGTAGATGTTTGAGTGTATTCACTGTTGCAGTCATTACATTTGGGTAATCTGCTGGCAGGTTGCCCTCAGTCGGCCTGAATTCCAAAGTCTTGGGTCCTGTGTCGGTTGCTGTCTCCTCTTCCATGACATCAGGGGTATAAAACAAGCAGCAGAAGCCATTTTCTTTAGTTTTTCTTGCCCCAGATGTCAGGTGCCCACAAAAAGGTAGCAAAAATATATATGTATAAAAACTACATATACATGCATCAATATAAACTTTACCTTCGTCTACAAGCAAATACACCACATGGGTTGTAGAAGATAGAGAAGGGAAGATAAACTCCAGAATGAAAGGGGGATGGCAGGCGGGTAAACTGGACTGCAACAGTGAATACACTCTAACATCTACATTTATGGCAAGTGTACACAACTGTACTATGTTCTTCGTGTTTCACTTTTGCAGTCATTACATTTGCTATGGTTGGGAGGCTGGAGCTAAACAGCATTAGGTGCCGCTATAAGGCCCTGAAGAACTGCAGTGGCAAAGCCTGCCCTGGACTTAAGAGTAGAGGCAAATGATAATGTTTTGTAAAGGTGTGAACAGAAATCCAAGTAGCAGCCTCTAGAATGTCTTTGGTTGGTACTCCTCTGAGAAAGGCTGAAGTAGCTGCAGCTCTGGTGGAATGAGACCCAATGCCCTTGGGCACAGGTTTACCATGGTGTAAGTAGCAGAAACGCATGCAGTGGCTTATCCACTTAAATAGCCTTTCCTTCTGATCCTGCAGCATACGTCACTAGTAATTGCTCAGTTTTTCTTAGAGCTTTAGTCCTGCTCAAGTAGAATCTTAACTATCTGTGTACGTCCAAGGAATGCAGAATTCTCTCCCCCTTGTTCTGCAGATTTGGTAAAAGGTTGGCAGATGAATAGTTTGGCTAAGAGCCCCACTGGAAACCACCTTAGCCATAAATGTTGGATTTGTCCTCAGAGACACCCTGTCTGGGTAAAAGATGATAAAAAGCTCCACAGCCATGAGGACCTGTAGCTCTGAGACTCTTCTTGCTGAAGTAATTTCTAGTAGCAGAACTGTTTTCCATAAGAACTTTATATCGGCAGTAGCAGCTGGTTTGAATGGAGGCAGGGTGAGCTTTAGCAGCTGGTTTGAATGGAGGCAGGGTGAGCTTTTCCAACACATAATTGAGGTCCCATGTAGGTATTGGCGAACATCTAGGAGGCCTTAAATTTTTGGCTCCTAAGATACTGTTTTAGTAAAGGATGAGAAAGGATTGGTGGCTCTGTACTGTAATGAGCCAAAATGGCAGAGGCATGGATTTTAATTGATGTGAAAGATGGGCCTTTGTCAAGCATCTCAGTCAAGTATTGTAATAGCTGAGGAATATTTGGTTCTGCTGTATCAGTCCCTTGTGCTTCATTCCAAACACAGAATCTCTTCCATTTATCAGCATAACATTTTCTAGTACTAGGCCTTCTGGCTTCCAAAATGACATCAATCACAGCTTTACTGAGAGGTGGTGTTTGTATAACTACATGATCAGCCATGCTGCCAGGTTCAGTGTCTGGAGTGGATTGTGTAGGATCAGATTGTTTTGCTGGGACAGTAGTTGAGGTCTTTGAGGTAAGGTCCAAGCTAGGTATTGAGACAAGTTTCTTAGGATTGGGTACCAGTATTGGCGGGGCCAGTCCGGGGCAATTAGTATCACCACCTTTGGTTTCTCTTGTCTGATTTTTAGGACCACCTTGGGAAGAAGAGGCAGAGGAGGAAAGGCGTAAACTGATAGGGTGTCCACTTTCCATGCTTGTCTGTGATAATTTCGAGGAGAGGCAAATAGATCTATGTCTGGGCTCCCTCATTTCTTTGTTATCATGCTGAAGACTTGTGGATCTAGTTTCCACTCGTGAGGATCCATAAAGGTTTCTGCTTAAATAGTCTGCCAGAATATTTTGTTTTCCTGGCAGGAACTGAGCTTGAAGATGTATTTGGTAAGTCAAAGATGTGTCCTACAGTGCCATGGCTAATCTGCAAAGGGGGTATGAGTGAATGTCCCCCTGCTTGTTTATATACCACATGACCGTGGTGTTGTCAGTCTATCAGTAGTTGTCCTGGGTAAAGTAAGCCCTTTAAGGCTGTCAGGGCATTTTGAACAGCTAGCATCTCTTTCTAGTTGATATGTAGATGCATTTGTTTTGGGGTCCATATGCCCTGAATGCATCTTCCTGCCATGTGGGCCCCCCCAGGCATAATCTGATGCGTCTTTTAAGGTTTGGCTGGCAGGGGGTAGAGTGAAGGCCCGTCCCATGTTTTGGTGACATGCCTTTGCCCGCCATAGAAACTCCTGCTGTAAGCAGGGAATGAGAGGAATCATTGTTTCCAGACTGTGACAATGTTGACTCCATAAACTTTTTAGGTACCATTGAAGTTTCCTCATATGCAGTCTTGCATATGGAATCAGTAGGATGCAGGATGCCATGAAGCCCAAAGCCTGCAGAATTTGTCTTGCAGATAACAGGGTTTTTGTTGCCATCAGTTTGAAGTAAGTAGTCAGTTGCCTTTGCTTGCCTGGTGTGAGGTAGGCCATCTGGGCAGTTGTATTTAAGCTTGCACCCACGAATGTTATCTTTTGAGAGGGTACCAGTTGTGATTTTTCGTTTATCGTGTATCCTAGGCACGTTAGAAACCTTTTTACAAACGCCAGGTGTTGAAGAATGTCCTTGCTCTCTGCTTGAATGCGACAGTCGTCCAAGTAAGGATATATTTGTATACTACTTTGTCTACAAAATGCAATTACTGGTGCCAGGCACTTTGTAAAGACCCAGGCGCAGTAGATAAGCCAAAGGGCAGTGCAGAGAATTGGTAATGCATTAAGCCAGCCTTGAATCTGAGGTATCTTCTGCACAATTGCCTTACTGGAACATGCAGGTATGCCTCTTTTAGGTCTAATGTCACCAGCCAAGCATTCTTGCCCAGCATGGGCAGAAGCTGCAAAGTCAGCATCTTGAATTTTGGAATGTCCAGGTATGTGTTCAAAATCGATAAATCCAGTATTGGCTGCCAGACCTTGTCCTTTCTGGGTACCAAGAACAATCTTGAGTAAAAACCTTGTCCTTTTTCCTGTTCTGGTACCGGCTGAATGGCCCCCATATCCATGAGGGACGTAACCTGTTTCTGTGCCTCTGCCTATTGATTTTTTGGCAGATCTGGCCAACCGTTTGCCCTTGGCAGAGTATGGAAATGGAATCTGTATCCCTGTGATGCTATGTTTAGCACCCACTTGTCCTGAGTTATTAATTGCCAATTTTGAGCAAAAAGTGCTAATTTTCCCCCAAGGGTGCTGCTAAAAGATAAGCGCTTGGTGAAGGCAGAGGGAAGTCATTGGGACTGTTTTCTGTAGGTTTGCGCTTTATCTCCTCCAGATTTGGAGGTAGAAGCGCCCCACTGCTTTGACCTGTATGAATCTTGTGCCTGGTATATGGAACCCTTAGGGTGTCTGGATTTGCCCCTTTGAGCTCTGTCTGACACAGGAAAGGACCAATTTTTTGTAGGCCAGTGTCTACTGAATCTTAGTGGCTGCACTTGTAAGAAATCTTTTACAGTTTGCAAAGACTCTGCTTTGTCTTCCATTTTCTTTAAAACCTCTTCTGCCTTAATACCAAACATAGAGTATTATGCCGTAAAGGTACATCTAGTAATTTAGCTTTAACATGATCAGGCAATTTTTGTTCCTTTAGCCAGGTATGCCTCCTAATCACAGATCCAGTAACTGCGGGCCTGCAGGAGGCCTCTAAGGAATCAAAACCACATTGCAAAGTATGCTTTCCAACCTGTTCTGCTGCATGCAATAATTCCTGCAAGTCTATTTTCTGCACATTCAGAAATCATAATTTTCTGTTTCAGCAATCCCATAACATGTTGTTGATACTTGAGCATATGAAACTGTCAGTTTAAGGCCCTAATTGCCAAGGTTGCAGATGTATAAACCCTTTCCCCACCATCTATCCAGTGCCCTTGAATCTGTCAAGAGGGAGTAGGATTTTTTTGCTGTTGAGGCCTTAACTCTCCCATTGGACCCTGTGAAATAGTTTCAGGATCAGCAGCAGGGTTTCTAAATAAAAATTTGTAGAGTCAGGGACCCTGTAATATCAGTCAGGCTTGCTGGGAGCCGGAGGTAAGGAGATAGGGGTCAAGCTCGACTCCAAAAACACATCATCAACAATGTCTAAAACAGGGGGTATGGCTAAAGGCCTGCGCTGAGGGAGAAGGAAATCCCTGAGCCTCTTGATTCTGAGAAATCTTGACTCTCCCAGTGAAAATGCTCTCTCAAAGTATGCAAGATTTCTCCAAATGAATAATCCTCAAGAGGTGATGCAGATGGTATAGACTCCTCTGCATCAGAATCCTCATAGGGAGGTATAGATAATTCCTGATCAGAAGAGGAATCAGAAGAAATAGAAACCTGATCTGAAGATTCAATCAGTATCTTGCCTAAGCCTCTTATCTGGAGGGGGATGGGAACCCCTGATCAAAGTAATAAGGTCTTCAGCCATTTTGATCACCTGTTTTTTAGGCATAGAAGTCCGTGCACATAGCTCATGCGTAGTTCTGTTTTTTAGGCATAGAAGTCTGTGCACATGGCTCATGCGTAGTTTTTTTTTTTAGTTTTAGAAGTTGTTTTTGGCTTTGGTTTTGCAGCTGTCGTCTGTTTGATATAAAAATGGTGAGGCCTGAATATACCCTCAGAAGCCGGTGCCTGCTCAGCGGCTCCGGACCCATCTGAGGGAGATACATCCATGGGTCCAATACTTTGAATATCTCGCGGCATGCCGGACTCCACATGGGTGTCGGTAGGGGCCTGCGACTCGAAAGTAGCGGGTATCCGGGGCTGCGAAAGCACCTCATTGAAAACCTGCGACTTGCTTAGGAGAAGCTTAGCTGGTTTTGGACATAGACTGTCTCTCTCTGTCCTTTTCTTTGCGTTTTTTTATGTACTCAGGTAGTCTGATTGCTATCAGATGACATTTCAGGGTAGTTAAATCTGTTCCCAAAATATTTTGAGGCAAAAATATACAGACTCTTAATAGTGCGTTGGTTAAATCTAGCACAAAACCGACAGCCAGGCACATTGTGATCAGGGCCTAGGCAAGGAATACAGTATAAATGGAAATCCTTATGAGGTATTTGCTTCCCACAAGTAATACAATTAACTTCTGACATCGGTATGGAGCAAGAAAAAAGTTTCCCCAACGGGGTACTTAGCTTTAGTGTAAAGACTTTGGTTCTGAAACTCAAACTCGAATATTTCAGGAGTTGGCCGACCGGCACTTGCGAAAAGCTTCTGCTTCAGGCACCGCGCAGCAAGACAGACTAAAGAAAATGGTGTCGGACGCTTGTTTTATACCCGACGACCTGATGTCATGGAAGAGGAGACAGCAACCGACGCAGGACCCAAAACTTTGGAATTCAGGCCGACTGAGGGCAACCTGCCAGCAGATTACCCAAATGTAATGACTGCAACAGTGAAACGCGAAGAACATCTACTAGTTTATGCTTTGACACTTTAGTCCTTTTTCTTATGTTTGATTGTCCATATTACAAGCCTTGGTTATACAAAAAAAAAAATGGGTATCTTGCCAAATGGACTTCCCAAGATCCAGTATAAATCCACCACAGAAGCAATGACATATGACAATCTGCTAAAGACACAAGTGCAGGTTGCAGTTGTTTGTACACCTGGCATAGCACCAATCACCTAACACAATGTCACACAAGCACAAAGCCACAAGAGAGGAAAACGGCAAACAAAATTCATACTACTTGGGAAGCACTTGTACTGCTGATGCAGCAGCACAAGCCAAACAGAAGCCAGTACAGCAGCACTGCTCACAGTGGTGTGGCATCCCACTAGTGGCTACAGTGAAGCTAGTCGTGCTTTATCAAAACACAAATACTGGCTTAGTAGCAAGCCTTTTTTCTCAGTGGCAAAAAGGAGACTGGCTCATCTTCTATACTCACCTACCTCATGTAAATACCAGAGCTGATAACTTCTGCCTCTGCAAAGGAAACCAGATGAATGGCCTGGATCAAGAACTATGAGGCAATCTTCAAAGGGGAAATGGGTTTATTCTGCAGGAGCCCTTCAGTCTTGTTAAAGACTACATATGGCTCCTTAAGCAATGGAGTAAAGCTCTGAAGTCGAGCAGCTGTGGTCCTGGCTATGAAAACATTAAAACACACAGACACTTCAATGCATACTTCAACAAATCTGTCCACCATGAAGTAAGGTCCCATGAATTGGAAGAGTTCCTCCAAAGGGGCTTGAGAAGCAGCACTGCTGTAAGGCATTACCTTCAGCTAAGCAATGCTAGAGCCTAAAGTCACAATCCTGTTCTCCATATCATAATATACAGAGCTGACACAGGAACTTTCATTGCGGAATAAGAGATGCATCACAAAGATGTCGAGAGAAATCCCTGCAAGGTAACCAATTCTGGTGGTGGGTACCTTGCAGGGAACACTTCCACATACAGACCTATGAGATGAAGGACTTAGAGGCTAACAGGCAAGATCAAGAAGCCTCCGTCAAAAAACAAGGAGAGATGGGTTGCCATCACTACAATGGGTGGCACGACAACCCAATCCAAACCAAACTTTCCTGTATTGTCAGGGGCATCAGTGACTGTGCTTTTATTAAATGTAGTTAGAAAACAAGAAAGTTTTGACCTTATTTTTCTGGACTAAAAGCAAAAGGCTTGAGGGAAAACATCCTCCCATGCCAAAGGGAAGCAATTATGTCCACCACTCCTCCCTTGGAATGAAAACTTCATTTTCAGAAGCCACCCCTCACCAATACACTTAACTCTCCATCAGTCAAGCACTGTGGCAAAATGCAGTGGTTTCTGCTACCTATGCTAGACGTGAGCAGGTTACAAGAGCAACACTGGAATGTGCAGTAATTAAGCTCTACCCATTTGGATGTGGCCTGTAAAAAGTGATCTCCCTTCATTGGTCAAACAGGCAGACAGGGGCTGCCTTCTGAGAAGTATTGGTAGCCCCTGCAATGACTGGCTCCAAAGTAAATATAACCCAGGGCTTTCAGGCTTTCCCCCCAAAACTTTAAATTTGTCAGGCACTTTTTGAGGGATGGCAATTAAGGACAGTTCAAGCAGTTCCTAGCAAAGACCAGAATGACAAAAAGTACATGGGTAAACAGTTGGGTAAAGGATTAGTCATTCCTGCTGATATTTTATTTTACATTTGTTGACCGGGCTAGTCTAGCTGGATATATGTCCATTTTTAGTAGAGGCCCAGGGAGAAAAGATCCACATTAAAACAGACTAGACACACAAAGTATTAAGTAATAAGTTACAGAACATTAAACTTCAGATGCAGAGAGGTTGCTAGACAAAAACAGGTGATTAAGGTAATTTAGCAAACACTGATGGAACAGAAGAATAGCACAAAAATAAGATAAGATAATACCAAGGTTTTTTTTTTTTTTGTGAATGCTGTGGGAAGAAAGTCTTCTGCAGAATATGGGAGATCAGGTTGTTGAAAACAGGACTGGAAGAGTAAGTGGAGGGGGAGAAACTCAGGAGAGAAAATGAGGTAAATTGCATCTTAGGTGTATATGAGCAACTAGACCATCTAGATGGTAGAGGCCTTAAAGTGGCAATAAAGTGAGCAAGAAACTTGGGAAAACTGATTGTGATGTAAATAGACAGATAGCCTTAGTCAGGGTTTGAACAGGGACATATACAATGGTTTTTAAGGTATTGTTTTAGTTTCTTTTTGAAGAGTGTAGTTCAAGATAGTGATATCAGAGGAGCGGGCCTTATAATCCTCAAAACTCAGACGGAATGAGATTAATACCCCTATTCTCCACTGGATCAAAGCCTTAATGTGGTACTGTGCAAAACTAAGTGTTAATGGGTAAAAATTCAGATCAGAACTTGGACAGGACAGGCCTGCACCATGCAATGCATAACTTTCAAAACCTTTAAACATCTGCTTTATGTCTACCTTTCTCCAATATGAGCCCCGCTGGTGTGGGATAAACTGACTAACCCCAACTGCAACCTTCCAATTCATACAAGTTTGCAAGGGGCCATCCCAGTAGAAAGCAAAAACAGGACCCAGATCATCATTTAGGGACACCACAATGCAAGAACCCTGGGACACCACAATGCAAGAACCCTGGGACATGCACAAAGTGAAACAACACAGTGCCTCTCTCAATTCTGACATCCTCTAATAAAATAGAGGACACACTACAACCAAAGCCTTTACTACTAGTGGGCAAACTTCTCATCTGCAGAGATCATGGTGATCAGATGCACAAGCTGTGCAACAACTTGTCTCTAGGAAGGTTAAGCCTCACCCTCCTCAATGTCTCTAGGAAGGTTAAGCCTCACCTTCCTTGGTGTTTCATTCTGAAAGTGTTTTTGTGTCTGGGATTGTAATGTGGATACCCCCTGCAAGTCTCTATGCGGACATTAAAGGAGAACCACACCCAAAAATTGAAAAAAAAAAAAAAACATCTTTTTCAGCCAATCTTGAACTTTTCTGCATTGCTAATGCCTCTGGATCAAAGTAAATGACTGTTATTTTCTAATTTGTTATACCCCAAAATTACCTGAAGGAGGCTGACATGGCTAGCATGACTGTTTTACAGTCAATGTCTTTGCCTTCCTTTTGTCATGTTAGAGGGACAGAAATCCTTATAAGGGAATCATTTAGTGGGGCTCTCCCAGTTTACTACACTGCTGTAACTGCTTACTTTTCGCTGTAGGCATCAATCCACATTTTTCGTTGCTGCACTTTTTATTTTCATTAGTGGCCATCTCTGTTACAGCATTTTAAGGAATGTTTGAATCACAGGCTTGAAAATGTACCTGAGCTAATTGTTTTCAAAGTAACAACAGTACTTCAGTGTTCAAATGTGAGAAATCTGCCCAAGTAACACCTATAAATCACAGGGAGTCAAATGGTTTGTTTCATTCGCAGTTTTAAATATCATAGCGAGGAAAGTCTTTGATGTTAATCATTTTTCCCAGCTCCAGAAGAAACGTGCACTTTTACAGAAATGACAACATAGAAAACATGCAAAATGAAGCAGTGAGTTAGGTGAACATATTTGCTTTCTCTCTTTGGGACACCGAGTGTTACTAAAGAGAGTCAGTCATTTGCATCTGAAAACTAAGCTTGAAAGCCCTGCCTTTATTCAGGCTCCAGGTCACAGTTTATCTGAGATGTGATGCTGGCTATCCAAGGCACATTTAAATGTTATTGTTTAAGAGGCATTGTTTTCTTAATGACTCTGTAGATGGGATAAGTGAACTAACTTACTGTGCTTGTGATGTAACAGATGAAACAAATGCAAGAAAAAAAGGCAATTACTAAATCATCAAGTGTTTAGTGTTGGATTACAGGGAAGGAAACAGTTTGAAAAGAAAAACTTGACTTTTGGGTGGAGTTCTCCTTAAAACAAAAAAGGAAACAAAAAAACACGAGAACACAAGGCAGACGTGTTTTCGTAAAAAAAATGTAGGCCAACTCTTAACCCACCATCTTACCGTAGCAGGGCTGAAACTCAACACTTCTGGCAGTTACCAGTGCTGTGTTCCTCCCAAAAAGTACAGTTTTGTACCTACCATAAATGTAGATGTCCGAACTGGATAGCATCTGCAGTCATAACAAATGGGTTGTCCTGTCGTCAGGCAGCCCTTGATTGGGATCGGAAAAGTTCTGGGTCCTGCTTTCTGATATTGCGCACTTCACGTCATCTCTGCTGGTCTTGGTATAAAGGCATCAGCCGACGCCATTTTTCTCAGTGTTTTTGCCCCAGATGCCAATTTTCTTCTGGAAAGCTAAATTTTGGATAAATGCCAATGTTTCCAAAATAGTAGAAAACAAACACAAAAAATAAACATGTATGTACATATATACAAACAAATACACCATAAGAGACCCCCCCCTAGCTAGGGAGGGTAAATACCTAAATAGAGTACCACAGAAGATGCTATCCAGTTCGGACATCTACATTTATGGTAGGTACAAAACTGTACTATGTCCTTCATGGATGCATCTGCAGTCATAACAAATGGGGTGAATACATAGCCAAACTAGGGAGGAGGAATAAAATTATGGTGTAGTCAGGATCCCTTGCAGTACAGCAGTGGCAAACCCTGCTCGATCTAGAATATAGAGGTAAATTATAATGCTTGGCAAATGTATGCACGGAGGTCCAAGTAGCCGCCTCAATAATGTCCTTTGTTGCCACTCCTCTTAAGAAAGCTGTGGTAGTGGCTGTAGCCCTTGTAGAATGAGGTCTTATGTTCTGTGGAATTGGTTTTCCATGGTAGGAGTAACAGAATCTTATGCAATTTCCTATCCATTTGGAGATTGTCTGTTTGATAAATGCTTTTCCTTCCCTTCCTGTTGCATAGGCTACAAAGAGCTGGTCAGTTTTTCTGTTACCTTTGGTTCTGTCCAGGTATGTACATCCAAGGTATGCATTATTCTTTCACCTCTGTTTTGTGGATTGGGAAAGAAGGTAGGTAGGTGGATTGCCTGGTTTAAAGACACTCTGGATACCACCTTAGGCATAAATGTAGGATTAGTTCTCATGGACACCCTATCTTGATGGAAGATTAGAAGGGTTGCACTGCCATTAAGGGACAGGTGTTGTAGATCTGCTGTTGCTGCTGGTTCAAACGGAGGGAGTGTCAACTTTTCTAGTACAAAATTCAAGTCCCATGCTGGTAATGGTGGTTTCCTAGGAGGTTTTACATTCTTGATCCCTCTGAGGAACTGCCTGAGTAGAGGATGTGAAAAGACAGGAGGATCAAAGCTGTATTCTGCTGAAATAGCCGATGCTGTATCTTGATGGAGGAATAGGACAGGCCTGTATGAATGTTAGCAATATCTATGTTTTTCCTCTTTCAGTACTTCCATTTTCCTGCATAGTTCCTTCTTGTTGAAGGTCTATAATGTCTTTAACCCTTTGTGAAAGGTCTGGGTTAGTTACTGCTATGTGATGTTCCAGGCAGTCAGTTGCAGGTTTTTAGGTTTGGATGTATGATGTTGTAGTTGTTCTGAGTTAACATCAGAGGCATCAGGGTATTGACCACATTTTCTCCCGAGACATGCTCCTCAGCAATGGGTACCAGTGTTGTCTTGGCCAGTTCGAGCTATCAGAATTATTTGATTTTCAGTAGTACCTTGTGCATCAAGGGAAGAGGTGGAAATGCATATGCTGTCAGGCCTTTCCAGCTGAAGGATAGAGAGTCCACCTTCCATGCAAGTGGGTGGAATGTCCTTTTGAGCTGGTGATTTTGTGGGGAAGCTAATAGATCTATTTGTCATTCGTGAGCATCTGAGGTGGTTCTGCTTAAAATGTCTGCTAATATTGCCTGTAACTAAGGTCCAAAGTCATTCTGCATAGGGGTAAGAATGAGTGCCTCCCTTTGTTGATGTACCACATGACTGTGGTGTTGTCTGTCCTTATCATCAAATGGCCTTCTTTGAGGAATGGTCTGAATTTTTAGGATTGCCAGTTTTACTGCCAGCATTTCTTTTGGTTTATGCGCAGGTGCAGCTGGTCCTGAGTCCACAGTCCTTCCCCATCCTAGGTCTGAGGCGTCCATTGTGATGGTTTGGTTTGCAAAGTTGTGGAGTGGAAGGTGTGGGTGTTTGACTGGCATGCCTGCATGGGATTAGTGGTATTTCTGTTTCTAAGCTGTGCCTGTGTTGAGACCATAAAGGGACCAAGATTATGCATGATGCCATGAAGCCCAAGGCCTGCAGAACTTTTCTTGCTGTTAGTTTGTTCTGCTTTGTTAATGCCTTTTGTTTTTCTGCAGTTAGGAATGCCATCTGTTTTACTGTGTCCAATTCCGCGCCAAGAAAGTTCTTGTCTGGGATGGTATCAGCCTTGACTTTTGTAAATTGACTGTGTATCCCAGGGCTTGTAGCAAGTAAATGACCCTTTGTAAATCTGTTGTCAGCTTGCTTTTGTTGTCCGTCGCAGGTATGGATATGCAGTGAGCGATTACTGATGCCAGGCATTTTGTGAATACAAGGGCAATGCTGAGAATTGATAATGCTCTGATCCTGCAAGAAATCTGAGGTATCTTCTGCAATTTGGTCGAATGGGGGCGTGCAGGTATGCCTCCTTGAGATCTAGAGTTTGCCCAGCATGGGAAGAAGTTGCTGTAGGGTCAGCATTTTGAATTTTGGGACAATGATGTATGTGTTTAAGATGGACAGGTCAAGAATAGGTCTCCAGTTTTTCCTTTCTTCTGGTAAGGAAGAGTCTGGAGTAGAATCCTTTGCCCTGTTCTGTTATTGGTACTCTTTCCACAGCTCTCATCTTTATTAATGCAGGGCTTCTATTTTTGATTTTGGTTTGCAAAATCCACTTGTCTTTTGTGATATAGTGCCAATTTGCTCACTGGTAGGCGGAGTCAGAGCCAAGTCACTGTGATTGTCCTGTTGCAGTGGCAGTGGTTGTGTCTGTGCCTCGGTTATTGCCTTGCCACTGTCGTCCTCCTCTGTGCACCTCCTCTGGATTGATTTCTGCCCCTAGAGCCTGTTCTGCCCCTTTGTGATCTTGTGGAGTCAGGAAAAGACCAATTTTTGGCAGGCCAGTTCCTGCTAAACCTTGGGGGCTGAACCTGTAGGAAATCTTTAACTGTTTGTACAGATTTTGCCTTCTCTTCCATTTTCTTCATTACCTGCTGGGCAGGTTCCCCAAATAGACTGGCCTTATCCATAGGAGCATCCAATAGCTTAGCTTTAACATGATCCGGTAAGACCTGTTCTTTCAACCATGCATGCCTTCTTATCACTGTGCCAGTCATGGCTGATCTAAATGAAGCCTCCAGTGCATCATAGCCACATTTTAAAGAATGGTTACTAACCTGTTGGATGTTATTCACCATTTCTAATACATATTTCTTATCTAAAGATTCATCAGAGGACAGCTTTTAATTAACTGATCAAGCATAAACTCTTGGTATTGGATCATGTGAAACTGACAGTTTAAAGCTCTAGCTGAGAGAGTAGCAGAGGTGTAGACTTTTTCCCCATCTCTAAGGACCTGGATTCCCTTCAGGAGGAATAGGGTTTTCTGTGGTCGAGGCTACTGCCTTGAGCCCCTGGGATATAGTAGGGGTCATCTGGTTTGGCATGGGCTGGAGTAAAGAATCAGGTGCAGTGCAGACATCATTAATGCACAACAGACAGGACAGGAGGTATAGCTAAGGGCCTATGTTGTGGTAAGTAGCAGAAAAGTCTAGCCTTTTTCTTGAATCTGAGAAATCTTGTCCCTGCCATTGGAATGTTTCTCTCATGGGTTTCCCAAAGGAGAATTCCTCTGGTGGAGAGGCAGCTGGAATGGATTCTTCAGCATCTGAATCTTCATAATTGGAAAAGGAGCCCTGGCTGGTCTGTGACACAGGCTCGGGGGCTCTGCTCTAGGTCTCTTTCTGGGGCTAAGTGGGCCTGAGTGAGGTGGTTTAACAGGCTCAGTTTAGCTAGCTGCTTAGTAGCAGGAGCCTCAGTAGTAGTCATGGATTCGGGGCTGAAGATGACCAGTTTTTCTGTTTCGCGAAAAAACAGAGCTCTTTCACTGCCCGCGCAGTGTCGGTCTTTTTTTTTTTTTTTTTTTAACAATGGTGAGGAGGATCCAAAAACTGTTCAGCAAACTCCGACCCGGCGCCCTAAGCTCGTCGGGTTGAGAAGCACAGGCTGAACAGGCTGCAGTTACAGTTATTGACTTTTTCTGACATGGCTGAGGCAAGAAAGAGTCCTTAGCTTTTAGAAGTCTTGCAGATGCATCCATGAAGGACATCCACAGGTAATTCTAGAGAGTTGGTCTTGGCTGGTAATTTAAATGACAATATGGCCATTACTGAGAAAATGCCCAGGTATGCGAACAGGCCTTTACCTACACCAACAAAGACAGACAGCCTGAGTGAGTGGGGTAGCAGCAAAAGTGCTCTCTTTAACAATGGCTTCTTAACAGTTCTTACTCTCATCTTCTGCCCAGACACCAGTCTTGAACACAGACTTTCAGCAATTCTTTGGACAAGTCTTAACTGCAACCTTGTAGGGACACCACTGCAAATGACTATTCAACCAGAAAGCAATATTTTCTTATTTTGCATTAAAGGGGAAAAAATAATCCAGGTCAGCAGAGTGAATGTGACAAAGCACAAAAAATTGTGCTGTTAATGGGAACCAAGACCACAAAACGTTTTACAGTTAGGCAGGGTCATTTAAAACGTCAAAAGGCTTCTTGGGGGGTTAAAATCAGCTTCAGGTCAACCGCTCACAGTTCTAAGTCAATAAGACAATGAATAAACTTCAATTTTTTCAGAAGTTCGATGAACTGCGAGAAACACCAGTCTTAGTTGTAATATGATACTTTTCATCAGTGTTCATCTCGATAACTTTGGTAAAACTTCACTATTAAAAATTAGTGATTCAGTACTGCATGGATCAAGACTTTATTTTTTGCTTCTGACCATGGTGGTCTTAACCATGTTTCAATTCAAAATACCAGTTTCATGCATTCTTCACACAATGGTTTTACTACAACCATTATATGAATCATATGAACTGCTCAGCCACACTACATTTCACTGGAAAACTTTCTCCGGCAATTTACATTCACTAATGTATTGTAAATAAGTTGGTGGACTGGTGCATACACTTTTCAGCCAAAATGTGAACTACATGTGCAGTAACTGCACTAATGTTAATGGTCAGTACAACTGAAAGTGCAACTATAAACATACAGCTACAAAATACATAATGCAAACAGTATACTACACTAACAGATTACGAACGTGTACAAAGCTGAACCAAAACGTTAAACAGATGTACTTACTAGCACTGCTTCCTTCTTACCTTCTGAAGACATAAGTTCTTCTAAGAGGTCTGAACCCATACATTCTGAGGAAACAAAAGTTACACAAACAATATTGCAATGAGCCCACTTTGCAATTCGGAATGTGCGCACAGACCATAACATTGCTAATTAACATAAAGAGATGCAAATATGCACGTCTGAGGTCTCCAATAAAAATATAACCTCTATCACATGACAAGCAGTGACCCATTATTATGCAACACTCAAAACTTCTGACATCTGCACTCAGTTTAAGATGGGGACAAGTTTTTTGTACAGAAACCAATAGGATGCTCTACCATTACAGGAAGCCTGCCCACTTCTGACATCAGTGCTAGTGTTTGTAAAACAAAGTTACAAGGCATAAACTTAAGAAAATAATTAAAAATGTTAAGATGAATGTTGCAAGGAACAGAGTATTAGAAAAGCCTTGTGCACACAACAGTACAGCAGGGAGGTAGAATTGGTCTCTGCACTGCTTGACGGTAAAAATACTAAAAGTAGAAGCATGTGCACATGTTCTAATGACCCCTAGGAAGTTTTTAGGATACCATCCTCTACCTGAAGCCCTAGCACAGGGCCTGTAGAACAGCCATAACAGACATCCCTCTTCCTTCAGCTTCTGTGGACGAGAAGGGAATAAGAGGCAGGTCTAACAAAAGGGTAAACTACAGCAGTCTCCGACACCTCAGGCATTGGAAGGGACTGCAAAGGTTGACAATCAAAAGCCTGAGTGGACTGGACAATGGCGAAACTGTTTGCCACCCTCAGAAGTTTAGGACACTTCTCACAGCCTTTAAGTGATGGGTTGAAAACGGAAGAACCGGCAGATGCCACAACACATGAAGCTCAGACACCAGTTTTCCTTTTCTAGGTACTGTGCAAGGGATTTGGCCATACAATGTATTCTGTGCATGTTCAAAATAGCACAGAGGACAATTTATGTCACGCTCCTGGCTTAAGCAAAAGACAAAAGGAATAAAAGTCTGGATGTGGAATCTGTTTTCCACAAATCAAAAATATTAGTCATAGATCTCATCTAATTAGAAAAAAAAAAAACACCACAAAGAAAAGGAAGTTTGCCCAAATGAGGCAATTAGCTTTAAGATGCACTCTGGACTTGAGTCAGTCTATGGATGTGGATGCTTCACGCTCTGACTGCAAGAAAGAGCAGCAAGATGGAGCTGGAAGATCACTTTTATACCCAGACGTCATAACATAAGGTGCAGGAAATCCGCAACCTCAGGAGGGATTAAATCTGTGGTACCTGGGCCGACCAAGGGCTACCACAAGGCCAGCCCATTTGGCAATTATTGCAGCAGTGAAACATTATCATTGTGGAAGGAGCATCAGGGGACTGAGGAGATTGCCTGTAGCAATGGGCAAAGGCTCACGACTTGAGGATGCGACACCAAGCAGAAAGACCAGATCTATATAAGGTGGCAGGGTCCATCTCAACCACAAAGGAAAGAAGCTTTAAGCTGGATTAGAAACGTGGAGATCAGCAGAGGAAAGTGCAGGACAGACATGTAGTGTATTGGGATACTCAAACAGCAGTAAACAGGTACAGAAAGTAACATATTAAAAAGGTGATAATGTGACTGGGACACATTGCTCTGCAATACAAGCAGTTTAAAAGCAAAACAAAGCTGCTGGAAGCAGTGATGGAAAAGGGGATGCTGGGCACTACAGGTACCAAAAAATATGTAATACCAATAGAATAAGGCAGCTCATATTTAAACCTTCCACAATACAATGTCATGGTCAAGACTGCAGTGGAAAATATGGGAGCTACTGCAAAGGGCGTTTTCTAAAGCCCTTTATGCCAGACTCAGACATTTGGTCCAAAATGAAGGACTGGAACTAGGGCAGGTAAGACCAGATATTAGACACTTCAATGAACTTGAAGGACCACTACTTAAAGGACCACTGCTTGTATCCCGGAAATCAAAAGACCCCAATATTGAATACTGCAAAAGTTTGCTGACACAAGCCAAAGGCAAAAATACCTCAAATGAACTTCACATCTGCTGAGGTTGGGAGGGATTTGCCCTCCCATAACCCTTGCTACTTGCATGAAATAATTCTGAGACTGCTCAGCCTCAGAGAGAGAGCGAGAGAGAGAGAGAGCGAAAAAAAAAAAAAAACTAATACACAGACTATCAACCCTGGAGTGCAAGTATACGTCAAGGGATACTGCCATAGGGTTCTTTCAGAGCTGTTACTTCAAGTATTTTTAGAAGACAGTTGCCTTTTTTTTAATAAACAAAGGGACCAAATCAGACAGTTTCTATGCTAGAAACATGGTACTGTTCAGGATGAGTTTCACTATCACCTTCCTGGTCTGGGAAGGAGGAGGGAAAATTGGACTGCACAATGTGGATCTGCTCCCCAAGCCATGTCTGAGGGCATCTGTCGATCTGACTCGCCCTGGGTCGGTCCACAGAGTCCCTTGTTTAGGTGACATTCCTGAGCCCACCACAAAATTCTTTGGCATTGGGAAGTACCAGAATACAAGATGCCATGAATCAGCCTGGACAGTAGACTTTGTTTCGTTCACCAGAATACCTAGGCACCTTAAAACTGCCCAAGTGTTTCCTTTCTTTGGCACAAAAACAGAAGCGAGAATAAAATCTAGGCCTACTTCAGGTACCCTTTGTTTATTTAAAAAAAATATATATTAAAGTTTGCTACTATAATGGCGCGAGATTTAAAAGTTCTGATGAAGTTGGTACAGGAACGCCAACAAAAAGCTACATAGAGTTGTTCGGCTTAATATATTTTGTTTATTGATGTTCAGCGTTGCTTCCTGTTTGGATTACCTGTTTGGACTATTTTTTGACTGGAACCGTGGTGTGAGCATTGGCGAGCTTTCTGCAGTAAGGTGGGGGGGGGAGGGTCACATTACTCTTGTCTACCTCACAAAGGATATGCAACAGAAGATCTTCAAAATCACCTATACCTCAGACAGAACAGCAGGTATGACTGCATGTGTCAAGAATGTGTGAAAGGACCTGTTAAGCAGTATGAAGAGGAGGGGAAAAAAGGACTGTTGTACCTGCGTAAGGCAAGCACCAGCTGTGCTCCACAAGGGCATTTCTACATCTGAAAGTAGAACACTGTAGATGAGCCGCTTGCATGCATCTACACCTCCCATATACCTTCCTTCAAAAACAGCTGCCAAAGGATGACCTATGTTGCCTGCGCAAGCCTAAGCATTTGTAATTCACAAACTAAAATGTTTTGGGAAATGACTGCACATGCTCTTCACAGTAAATGAATGGTGCAAGCTCAATTATAACCTGCAAACCACTGAGAACCACTTCACAGGAAGACTTGCAAGAGGAGTTTTTATCACTGATCCACTTCTGGATCATTTCCCTTAACTTCCAGATCCAGCATGGAGCAGGGATTGTGCAAAGGACTCTGCTGGTTACAACTGTGGACACCACTAAAGCTACCATTTCCCCTGTGATACAGGCCTAAAAAGATTTCACTGTTTACTGTTGGCATGCTTGAAGCTACAGCAGTTGTAGCAATACAAGCCCTGGCTAATCTACAGATCACAAGAACACTACTTTTAAGCACATTACCACACACCACTGTGAAGGTCAGTGCACCCACATTTCCACGAGTAAACTACAGGATTTCAGCATTTAGAAGGAAAATGAAAAATCAAAGCAATGCCTAGAAAGAGATGAGTTTTCCAGAGTTTAACATGTGCAACAAACTAAAGAATATACATTTTGAGCCTCAAGAGCAGGGTCAGTCCACCCAGGCATTCTACTTGTATGTTTTATGAGAGTGAAGCTATTACATTAGCAATAGTTCTTAGTAGTTCTCAGTATGCTAATAAAACTTGACTGTTGTAGCCTTGTGCCCCCCCTCCAGTTAGTACAGTAATCCGAACTGTCCAATAGACTGTATACGTTTAATTCAGATCCCTGTGATTAAATTAACCAAGCAGCCCTCTCAGTGCTTTCTGCCTCAGTTTGCATCACTGTTAATTTGCATCTCTATACATTCCCCTCCATTGCTAATGTATCTCCCTACTCTAATCTGGGCACAAACTGGTTACTAATCAGCAAGTCAATGTGAAGACACTCCCAACCTTAATAAACTTTGCTGTCTCTTCTCTCCTTCACTTTACAGATAGTTTGAATTATTACTTACCCCCTCTGAGGCCTTCACTGATTTCCACTGATTGCCTCTCTGGTTTCTTTGCATTCCACCTGGTTTACACCCCTTGTGCTATCTCCCTTCCACCTGGTTTACACCCCTTGTGCTATCTCCCTCCCCCAATACTAAGTCTATATTAGAATCCTGCTGAGCATGGAGCCATCTTTAAATTTCTAGTCTCTCACCAGGACACAAGTGCTCTTCAGCAATTACATTCTGCTTGCTGGTAAGCCATTAGACCTCAGGAATTTGTTTACAGTGTTCAGATTTGTAAAGTAATACTTACTTTTTTCTCTTGTATTGGTGGGCTCTGCCCCGCTCCATTTGCCCTCGCTAATGCTCGGGCTCTCTCCGCTGCCCTGGCCCCTATTCCTTCCCACCCCCACCACCTCTACATTTATAGTAATCACAGCCACACCCACAACCCACCTCACATCACCTCCACCAATCACAGCTCCTCAAGTCATATCACATTATACCACACAAAATACTCCCACCCATTCCCACTAGGCATTTTTACATCACCCACACTACTTCCCCATCCACACAGTGCAACCCTATAATTCCTATTCAGACCCCCCACCTAGAACCAACTTAAACTTTATAACCATGACTATCACACAACTAAAGTCTAGTCTGTCTTCTCATAATTCTTTGCAACACCACAAGTTATCACTAGCAATATCCCTAAACTTAGTAGCACAACACTACATTATGCACTCTCCTATACAGACGCCACACAATATCTGCCCACAATTGTTCAAGAACTACATAACAGACCAATTCAGAACTAAACATATATGCTCTCATTCCTACTCCAAAAAAAAAAAAAAAACAATACTTTCTCACACTCCTCACCAAACTCCAGCATCTGTATCACCATTTTAACACCAGGCTCACCATAAGTGGGGATATCCATCCCAACCCAGGCCCAAATCCATCCTGTCCAACACAAATGTCAGAACATAACACCCCCACTTCATCCCTGGGCAAATCAACAGCAGCAAAACCAACCATTTTTTAATGCTAAATATTAATATTAGAAGCATCAAAAATAAAATTCCTAAACTCCAGGCCACAATAGCACGCTACTCCCCAGACATAGTTGCTTTAACAGAAACCTGGCTAAATAAAAACATAGCCAACTCAGAAGTTCTCTCTACTGGCTACAATATCATTACACAAGACAGACCACTTCATAAAGGGGGTGGAACTGCCTTACTGTACAAGTCCAACTTAGATGTACGTCAATTACCAAACTCCTACACCACCTCCAATAATTGGGACATACTTTATCTCAACTTCAACTTCACCCTAAAACGCAATCACAGCTGTGATCTATATTCCACCTGGTAATACACCTGCTAGCCTTGAAGACGTCTTTATCCTGGTGTTCTTCCACATACTCACAAGAAACCCCTATTCTGGGGGGACATCAACCTAGATTGGTTCACCTGTATATCAGAACCACCAAGTAATCTAATAAATCTCCATGGCTACCAGCAGCTAGTTCAAATCCCAACTAGATGTGATATAAAATCTAAAAGGGAATTCATCCTTGACTGGGTCCTAACATCCCCACATTGTACCCTCACACAGTCTCCCAGACACCTTAAGTGACCACAACATAATATACTTTATACATAGAACAAGCATATGCAAAACCACTAACTATATATCCACTAGAAACACAAAAATTCTCTGAGGTCCTCAACACTTTACTCTGTAACTGTGACTGGACCCCCCCCCCCCAAAAACCCTCCCACTTGACCAGGCTGTAGCATATTTCAACAAAACATTTCTACACCACCTAGACACTGCTGCTCCATTGCGCAAAATCAAGGTTAGAACCTCTACAAACCGCTGGCTCAGTAAAGAAACCAAACCAACCGCTGGCTCAGTAAAGAAACCAAACCAACCGCTGGCTCAGTAAAGAAACCAAACCAACCGCTGGCTCAGTAAAGAAACCAAACCAACCGCTGGCTCAGTAAAGAAACCAAACCAACCGCTGGCTCAGTAAAGAAACCAAACCAACCGCTGGCTCAGTAAAGAAACCAAACCAACCGCTGGCTCAGTAAAGAAACCAAACCAACCGCTGGCTCAGTAAAGAAACCAAACCAACCGCTGGCTCAGTAAAGAAACCAAACCAACCGCTGGCTCAGTAAAGAAACCAAACCAACCGCTGGCTCAGTAAAGAAACCAAACCAACCGCTGGCTCAGTAAAGAAACCAAACCAACCGCTGGCTCAGTAAAGAAACCAAACCAACCGCTGGCTCAGTAAAGAAACCAAACCAACCGCTGGCTCAGTAAAGAAACCAAACCAACCGCTGGCTCAGTAAAGAAACCAAACCAACCGCTGGCTCAGTAAAGAAACCAAACCAACCGCTGGCTCAGTAAAGAAACCAAACCAACCGCTGGCTCAGTAAAAACCAAACCAACCGCTGGCTCAGTAAAGAAACCAAACCAACCGCTGGCTCAGTAAAGAAACCAAACCAACCGCTGGCTCAGTAAAGAAACCAAACCAACCGCTGGCTCAGTAAAGAAACCAAACCAACCGCTGGCTCAGTAAAGAAACCAAACCAACCGCTGGCTCAGTAAAGAAACCAAACCAACCGCTGGCTCAGTAAAGAAACCAAACCAACCGCTGGCTCAGTAAAGAAACCAAACCAAGCCCCTGGCTCAGTAAAGAAACCAAACCAAGCCCCTGGCTCAGTAAAGAAACCAAACCAAGCCCCTGGCTCAGTAAAGAAACCAAACCAAGCCCCTGGCTCAGTAAAGAAACCAAACCAAGCCCCTGGCTCAGTAAAGAAACCAAACCAAGCCCCTGGCTCAGTAAAGAAACCAAACCAAGCCCCTGGCTCAGTAAAGAAACCAAACCAAGCCCCTGGCTCAGTAAAGAAACCAAACCAACCGCTGGCTCAGTAAAGAAACCAAACCAACCCCCGGCTCAGTAAAGAAACCAAACAAACCCCCTGGCTCAGTAAAGAAACCAAACAAACCCCCTGGCTCAGTAAAGAAACCAAACAAACCCCCTGGCTCAGTAAAGAAACCAAACAAACCCCTGGCTCAGTAAAGAAACCAAACAAACCCCTGGCTCAGTAAAGAAACCAAACAAACCCCTGGCTCAGTAAAGAAACCAAACAAACCCCTGGCTCAGTAAATAAACCAAACAAACTCCTGGCTCAGTAAAGAAACCAAACAAACCCCTGGCTCAGTAAAGAAACCAAACAAATCTTCGGCTCAGTAAAGAAACTGAACAAATCCTCGGCTCAGTAAAGAAACCAAACAAATCCTCAAGTCAAGAGACACTGCCTGGCTTTACTATATATATAAAAAAAAAAAAAAAAAAAGCAAAGCCCAAGTACCAAGAACTGCACAACCATGCAAAAAAATGCATTAGGCTGGACAAAAAATCCTACTACACATTACAAACTAAATGCCAACACAACCCCCAAACAGTTTGTAAAAATATAATCCACCCAAACGTCTACCCCCAAACCAACCACCCCTGAAACTAAAGTTCCCATCGAAACACAACTCAACTCCCACTTTGTGAACTCAATTCTATCCTTAGTATCACAGTGCAGTTCCTTCCTCACTATCCCAACACAAACACTAATCCAAGCTTTACCCTCAACAGTTTCCACCACTTCAATCAAAAGCATGCTCTCCAAACTAAAAGCCTCATCAACAGCAGCCGATCTACCCCAGCTATTTCCTGAAACTCACAGCAGATGCTACTGCTATCCCAGTCTCCACTCTCAAACAGATCAACTGTTGAAAACTATGTGCCCAAACTCTGGAAAATATCCTATGTTCCGCCTTTATGTATGGGTGTGACCTCCACTGAACTTAACTACAGACCCATTGCTTTACTCTCCCTGGACAAAATCCTAGAAAAATGCATCCATAAACCATCTCCCAGACAGCAACATCCTGTCACCTACACAGCATGGTTTCAGACCTGCCCATAGTACCACTACAGCCCTCCTCTGCTTCAGACAGTAAACAGTCTCAAAAATGAAGGCCTACAGGGGTCAACACATTTTTTGGATATGTCCAAAGCATGACAGTCTCACACCAAATCCTGCTAAACAAACTAAACCAATATCACTTATCAAATTCCACTCTTACCTGGTTCCAAAGCTACTTAACGGACGGGTACCAAGCTGTGAAATGGGAAAATTCTCTCTCCTCAGCTACCCATAACTACAGGAGTCCCACAGGGTTCTATCTTAGGGCCATTACTATTCAGTCTTCACAAATGACCTCCATACCTCCACAGAGCATGCATCTATCATTCAGTATGCAGAGGACACTACCTTCATCTGTGCTGCACAAAACACCCCCACCCTCCTGCAAACAACTCAACTAGCATTCTCTGATGTTGAAAACTTCCTTACCAAAGCCCAACTTTCCTCAATCCAAAGAAAACTCCACTTATGATTATAACCAGTTCTAACAAAAACACTGATAAGTCAAATTCACTATCTACTCCACGAATGCAACTCCAATCGCTCCAGTGGCACAGGCTAAGCTATTGGGAATAACCATGGACTCAAGTCATCTCAACTTAACTATTAAAAAAGTACATGCCAAACTGGGATCACTCTACCGTATCAAACAATTTCTTACCAACAACACAAGATCAGCCATTGCTCGCTCCCAACTTCTATCCACCCTACTCTATGCATCTCCCATTCTGACTAATCTCAACAAAACTGAACTAAGCAAAATGGAAGTCTGCTATAACAGAATTGCCCGCTTTGCTGCAAATTGCTCATATAGAACTCATCACTGTACTGCTTTGAGACAGCTCCACTGGCTTGAATTAGAAGTTATGTACTCACCATAACGTTCCATCTGAGTAGGTACTTCATTTGTCTGCAACCTGTGGGTCTCTGATCCGACCGGCAGCTTTCCAAGCTTCAAGATCCGAACTCCTCCCCTCTACCCACAATCCCCTGTCACCACCACACTACCTCAGATCGGTTTTGCTGTATCACCTGAAAAAAACTGTAAAAAAACAGGTTCAGATATTCTCAAGAATCATAAAGATCCTAGAAACCCGATGCAGGTTAGGGGGATGGCAGGGGGTGGGGGGGGGTGGTTGCAGACAAATGAAGTACCTACTCAGATGGAACGTTATGGTGAGTACATAACTTCTAAATCTGAAGTAGTTACTTCATTTGTTCTGCAACGTGTGGGACAGAGTCCCCAGCTACCTAAACAAGAAACCTGTGTGGTCTATGAGAGGATATTCCGAAGCACCGCGGAGCCAAAGGACGCCCTGCTTCTAGATATCATGTCCAGCTTATAATGAGAAATAAACATATGAGCAGAGGACCAAGTGGCTGCTGAACATATGTCGTCCAATGGCATCCTGGACCAGAAGGCTGCAGAAATTGCGATGGACCTTGTGGAACGTGCACGGATTTTGAAAGGGGTTGTTTTGCCTGATGCCTTATAAGCCTGAGAAATACATTGACAAATCCAATTAGCCAGTGTCACTTTGGATACAGGTTTTCCCATGAATGAGGGAGCAAACGACACAAAAGGTTGATCAGCCTTACGAACATCTTTGGTCCTGTGCAGGTAAAAACGCAACTGTCTATGTACGTCTAGTGTATGCAACATGTATTCTCCCTTATTTTGAAAATTTTTGAAAAACACTGGCAGATTGATAGTCTGATTGATATTTGCCACAGATGCCACTTTTGGTAAGAAAGACGGGTTAGTCCTGAGAGACACTCTGTCATTGTGGAAAATAAGATAAGGAGGTTTCATGCACAAAGCTTGGAGCTCTGAAACCCTTCTAGCAGAAGTTATGGCTACCAAGAATGCGGTTTTCCAGGACAGAAATTTAAGGGGTACAGAAGCTGCAGGTTCATACGGAGGTTTCGTTAAGGCTTGCAGAACAAAGGTCAAGTCCCAAGGGGGAGTCATGGATTTCACTGGTGGCTTAAGGAAAACGCCACGCAAGAATGTATTGCACAATTTTGTAGATGCTAGAAATCCTAATCAGTCTCCCACATGAAAATGGGATATTGCTGCCAACGGTACTTTGACCGTTGATGCACTGGCCCCTTGTTCAAAAATCATGGACAAAAAATCCAAGACTGTAGGAATCGGAACAGTAAATGGGTTGAGACCTTGGCTGTTAGCCCAGATAGAAAATAGTTTCCACTTACTATTATAGATTTTCCTGGTGGACGGTTTATGAGCCGCTACCAGAATAGTTTTCACTGGTGATGAGATACCGGGAGTCCTTGCTATTAGTGGAACTAGATCAACCAAGCCGCGAGCTTGAGGTTGACCAGGTTCGGTGTTGGGCACCCCGTTGGGTGCGATATCAGATCTGGAATGGGATCTGGGATTAAAGGGGGGGGGGGGGGACTGTGAGACCGCAGGTATTTGATGAGGCCAGAATGGGGCTAGGAGGATAATTTTGCTCCCCAACCGTGCGGCTTTCTGAATGAACTTCGCCATAAGCGGAAGCAGGGGGGGGGGGGGGTAAGCATAGAGTAGACCGGGAGGCCAAGCATGAATCAGAGCGTCTCTGGGGCTCTTCCCCTTCTGGGGGAAGAATTGCGAAGAACTCGCTGCATTTTGTGTTTTGGGGAGTAGCAAAGAGATCGCAGCGAGGCCAACCCCACTTGTGGAAAATTTCCTTCGCAATTTTCGGATTGAGAGATCACTCGTAAGGACTGAGAATTACTCGACTCAATTTGTCCGCCAGAATTTTGGATCATCCCGGAATGTGCATTGCTATCAGAAAGCGGTTGGTGGATATCGCCCATTCCCAAACTCTCATGGCTTCTCGACAAAGAGGGTAGGATCTGGTTCCCCCTTGTTTGTTTATATACCAGACCACTGACATATTGTCCGTCTGTATTGCAATCGTTCCTAGAGGTAGAAGGTCTTGGACAGCCTGCAACGCTAGAAGCACCGCCCTCATCTCCAGAACATTTATGTGCAAAGCAGTCTCCGACGAGGTCCACGTACCTTGGACGTTTCTGCCCAAACAATGCCCCCCCACCCTAGGCAAGAAGCATCCGTGGTTAACATGACCTTGGGGGGGGGGGGGGTGTCCCTTGCCTGAGTTCTGGGGAGTGAAGCCACCAAAGGAGGGATTCCGTGCAAACTCTGCTCAGGGTGATAGTAAGTGTTCAATGGGTGGAGTAACAGTGACCATTGAACTTGGAGTATCCACTGTAATATATGCATCCTTAGGCGAGCATGGAGACAGAGGGCCAATAGCCGCTGCCATTGAACCTAGTGCCCTCAAGACTAATTCTGCCGGCGGAGCCTTAGTGCGAAGAAGAGCCAAAACTTGGAGTGAGAGGCTGGACAGCCTGTCCGAGGTCAAGAAGGCCCGAGAAGATCGGGAATCTAGCCTGGCTCCTATGAAATCTAATGCTTGCACAGGATGAAAAGACTTCGGTATGTTGACTGAGACGCCCAAGCTGTCGGCAAGAGACAGCACATAGTCTCTCGCGGTACAAAGTTGATGCCTGTTGGTTGCTGTGAGGAGCCAGTCTAGGTACAGAAAGACCCTTATGCCCTGAAGCCTCAGGTGGGCCGCAACCACTGCCATGACTTTTGTGAACACCCTGGGGGCTGAGGTGAGTCCGAACGGAAGGACCCTGAACTGGTAATGACTGGCCCCTAGCCGGAAGCGGAGGAACCTCCTGGACCGTCTGTCCAGTACGCGTCCTTGAGGTCTATAGAGCACATCCAGTCGTTCTCCTGCATTAAGGGGAGAATAGATTGTAGAGTGACCATCCGGAATTTTTCTTTGGGAACAAACATGTTCAGGTCGGACAAGTCTAGAATGGGCCTGAGTTTCCAAGTCTTTTTTGGCACTAAAAAGAACCTTGAGTAGTAGCCCAATCCGGAATGGTCTGCGGGGACCCGCTGGATGGCTCTTTTTTCTAACAAATTTGAAATCTCGACGGTCGCCGCCTCTCTGATTGGGTGGGACATCGGGGAGGCAACCACCTGAGGGAGGACGAAATAGGAAGGGAATTTTGTAGCCTCTGGATATAATTCGGAGCACCCATCGATCGTTCGTGATGGACTCCCACATTGACAGGTGCTTCGTTAAACGCCCCCCCCCCCCGACTGTCTCCAGAGCTGGACAGTCAGGTAAGCCCTCAGGGCTGCTGCACGGGTCTCTCGGAAAAAGGCTCCCTAGACCCAAAGTTACGCAGTCCCCCTCTGCCTCTGGGCTGGTGTCCACCCTGCCCTCCTCTGTCTCTGGAGGGCGCGGAGTCCGAAGCTGGATAGGATTGCTGAGACTTGCGGAACCACAGCTTCTTTTGCCCCCTCTGATTCCTTGAGAAGGAACGTTGGGGAGAAGCGACTCCAACGGCAGACAGTTGGACTAGTATCACGGTCTTGCCAAAAAGACAAGAACCGTCAAAGGGTGCGTTCGCGAAGGACGCCTTGAAAGGTTCCACGAAATTACAAAGACAGAGCCAGGCGTGACGAACAAAACACCTGCTCCACTGGCCCTTGCGGCTCCCTCCGTAGCATAAGACAGTAGACGCATGGACGTATTTGAAATGGACTTGAGAGTGGCCATGCGTGTCGAGAATACGGTTTTGTTCTCGACCGACATGGACTCAGGAGGAGCTGCAGTGTATTCCTTGATCAAATCCCGTTGCAGCCTGATGATATGAGCCATATAATTCAGCGCCCTCACGGAGAAGGTTGCTGAAGCAAAGGTCCGCTTCCCTATACGGTCCAGTGCCCGGGACTCCTTGTCCGGCGGGTGTACCGTGGAGCTCTCCTGGGAGAGTTCTCTTTTAGTGGCAGCAGCTACCAACATGGCATCAATTGGAGACCCTTTGGCCCAAGCCTGCCTGTCTGAAGGGGGGCCAAGGATTTTATCCGGTCGACGTGGGATACGCTCCACGGTGTCGGGTTCCTGCCAAGCCCTGGTAGTCAGATCTACCAGGGGATCTGCCGGTGGGGACACCCAGGAGGTAGATGGGCCCGCTTCAACGCCCAAATCGGACTCATCCGAGGAAGGTTTTGGGCAGACCCCCAATACGCATTTCCATGATGTCTCCAAAGGAGACATCCTCGGGTGACCTTGGGAACCTTCCCTTCCTCTAAGTCCGTATCTGTGGTGACGGACTCGGGAGTCCATGTGCCTCCTTTGCACGTCCGTTTCGAGGCACCTCCTCTGTGGGACTATCAGAAAAGGGCTCGTCAGCGGCCTCTTGTTCCTCCGAGGAACCAACTGGAGGGTCTGAGCAGGCTGTCCCGATGGAAGGATGATGGAAGTTAGGCCGTATGCAGTGGGGATCCAAAGCCCGAGTCGGGGACCTGGAAGACCTCGACAGTACCCTCTCCACTACCTTGAACGCAGAGGGAGAACTACTCTCTTCCGGCCCCGAAAGCAGTCTCCTCGGCTCCGAGATAGGGATCGGGGTCGGAGCCGAAGCCATCGGATCCGAAAGGGAGGTGCACTGACATAGGCGGCGCCGAAGATGCACCCGCTCCCACGGATCCGACGCCCAGCCCACGGCCCCGAGAGCTCGGATCCGAGATACTAGAGGGTATGGTCGGCGTCGAGAAGGCTTGGGCCACAGACGCCAAAAAAACCCCGGCTCCGAAAGGGCCTAGATCCAAAGACTCCAAAACCCGGATCCGGGTTGAAGGAGAAATCGGGGCAAATATTGAAGCTGCACTCCCCCCGTGGAAGGGGGGGGGCAGGAGCACCCCATCTGCATTTGGGTCTGCAAAAACTGACTCATCATCCTATCCATGTCGGCGTCGGAGAGAGACCTAGTAGATCTAGAGGAGGTCATAGAGGAGGGTCTGGAGGGCCGCCTCGACGACCTCGAGGGTGATAGGAGCTCCTCCTCCGGCTCCGGTGAGAAGGAAGGAGATCGGAGCCGAGAGTCTGGACACCCTCGGAGGTGATTTAACAATTTTTGAAGGCGGAGCCGAGGGATGATGCTCGGCTCGCCTCTTGTGTCTGTGCTTCTCCCTGTGCTTATCCCTAGAAGGAGAAGACTGAACTTCCTTCGTACTCAAGGCAGTAGTAGGAGATTAAGAGTCCCAGCCTGAGTCGAGGGAATCAGGGGTGTCGAATCTACCTGGGTAGCCTGCACCTTGGCGGGAGAAGAGGAAGAGGCCTCCTCCGGGGGAAGCAATCCCGCCAGAATAAGCCTGTTCCTTCTGTCCCTCACAGCTCAGGGGTTGAAGGCTGCGCAAACCTGGCAGTCTGAAGACAAAAGGGCAACCCCCAGGCATATAACACACTGAGTGTGGCCATCAGCTGGGGAAAGCTTATGGCCACACCCAGTGCACTTTGAAAAAATAGCTTTATGGCCTTCGGCCATTTTTCTGACACACACTCACACGCCCAAACACCTAGGGGAAGGGTTTGAAAAAAGAAAACGCAATCCCGAAAACAAAAAAGGGCATAGAAACACTCACAATACTCTCCTTTTTAAGTTTTAAAGTTTTAAGAAAAATTTCTGAAAGAAAATTATTCACTTCCCTGTCTAAGCTCAGGAGCTCTTCTCAAGATGCTTGTTATTCAAGCCGCGCAAAAACGGTCCGAGGTAGTGTGGTGGTGACAGGGGATTGTGGGTAGAGGGGAGGAGCTTGGATCTTGAAGCTTGGAAAGCTGCCGGTCGGATCCGAGGTCTGATCAGTTGTTCTGCAACCTGTGGGTCTCTGAAGTAACTACTTCAGATCTGCCCAACCTCCTAATCTACAATCAGCTCTGCCTCAGTCATTCGATCTGTTACCTTCCCAATAAGTGTCCTGCCCTCAAGAACCTAGTACAACATCACTCAGCCAAAAGGCCTCTTAGATCATCAAGCAAACTACTACTAGACGTCACCAACAGATATAACAACTTTGGAGATGTGCTATACAGTAGTCCAATGGCTAAAAAATGGAACTCTGTCCCCCACTAGCATTCAAAACACATCATCCAAAGCCTCCTTTAAAGACGTCATCAGGCAACATCTCAAGCAAAGCTGGCAGTGCCATAACTGCTCCCCAGGCTAGTGAAAGAGGATAAGGTATACATACTAAATCTAGAGTACTTGATAATAGTTTTCAATCTTACAAACACTGGCTAATCTACAATGTATGTACTGTACCTGTGTACTATGTATGTATTCTACCCAAGTTCCAAATTTCAGCTATACACCACATATCTATTAATTACCTTTATTTTTAAAATTATTACTTTTGTTTGTTCTTTCCACTGTAACTGTTGATGTGCTGCATACCACTGTAAAAACATGTCTTTTGTAATTTGTGTGTATATTTATCATGTCTAAATAGCTAAATGTATCTGTAATTTTTCTTTGGGGAGCATTCCTCCCCGGACCTCTGCTGAAAAAGGGCCTTTAAGGCTCAGACACCGCCGCTTTACAAATGTAAAATAAAATAAATAAATTTAAAATGCTTGCCCAGTGAACTGCTGACAGGCAGCTTTACCAACTAAGGCATGGAAGAGGTTCACATACACAATAAATGCAAAGGTTTGCAGTGAGTTCCACTGAATCCATTTTACCTGAATAAAATGATATACAATTGCCAACTTGTGTTGTTCATCTAATAGTTTTTAATAATCTTCAATAGACAGAAAGTGCACCTCTCACTAAATTACTTCACAAGAACCTCTGAGCACCCATAAGCAACAGAAAACAAGAGTCATCTACATGAAAGCACCTCAGTACACATTTACCTGCATTTAATACATACAAAAAGTGGCTAAAATCAGTTACTATATAGTACATCTGATACATGCTCCAATGGGAAGGAAAATACTGCATCTGCTAGCTACATAAAACTTCTTCTCTTAAAGAGCTTTGCAGCAGCTGAGTGAATACCCAAGGGGCTCCAGGGGTATCCTATAAACTGATGTTTTGCTGAGTTACCTTGTTCTGAAGTAACGTCTGCAGTATGAGGAACCTTGACAGTATTAAGTCTATTCAAGAACTCTGAAAGTCTTTTGGTATGAACATTTCATAGGCCAGTTTATTTTGGGCGCATTTTTGAATGATTTGCTTTACAGATGTGCAAGCTTACAAATCTACATCAAACTGGCATTTTCTCTTGTGATGGGCTACCAGAAAATTCCTAGCAAAAATCACTACAGAATAATTCTTATACTTCTACACAATCAAAGCATGTAACCTAGTTCCCGTTGTACGTTTAAGGGCCACATCTGTGATCCTTTGGCCTGAGGATTTAAAAGCAAATATATTAAATCCTCAGAGGCATCTTGAGTACTCCTAGGAAGTACAGCAATTTAGGGGTTTAATCTATAAAGTTAAAAAAAAAAAAAAAAGGCTTTTTAGGTCTAATAGCAAGTTTAACACTTTGCTACTGCATTCAAGGATTACAAGTTCAAAACTCAAAATGCAGAGTCTTGAAAAACAGGGCGCCCACTCAGTGGCTTTTATGTTCGGACACCAGAGTGTGATTACATAGAAAAGGCATGCGACATCTGGCCAGAGCATCCTGCACTCAATATACCTACATCACAATACTTTAAACTGCAAAAAATACATTACTGCAATCTCTACTGGTTAAGCAACACCACACAAAACGGTATACACTACAAACACTGGCACAACTACACCAGATACAAAAAAATGTGCACATACCTCTTGTAGGATCAAACATGTCTGTTAGGTCTTTGGGAAATTCAAGCACTAAGAAAAAAATACAAATTCAATGTTGTAATAAACGTTGCAGAAACATGTAGAATGAACACAAGTTACCTGCAACACCACCATCCTACATGGATCCCTTGGATGGATTCACTCTACCAATGAGAATTTTTTTTTTTTTAATAAGATCCTTTCACAGTATGAGCCATGTCATTATGCACCAGCTATGCAAGTGGGCCCTCTCACAACCCTTTAAGTTTTCTAATCACCAGCATGCAATTCAAAACATAACAAAGGTGTGTCCTATACAGAAAAAACAAGCAACTCAAAACAGCAAAAGCTAGAGGGGGATTTACCCACCACCAGTACTACGGCAGGAGGGCATTCCTAATTTAAGGAAGTTCTCCTCCAAGACTTCCAAAAACAATTACAGTACCTCATGAATCTAATTACGTTCCGAAAGAGAAAGAGCTTTGTTAAAGCCAAGTTTCATACTAAAGAACCTAAACAGTAGAGTTGTGCAAGTAAACTTACCATAACAGTAGACATGCAAATGACCACTGCTGCAGTAGCCTTAGCTACACACATTATATCCGGACAAGGACTTAACCCAACAGCCAGCCAGCAAGCGTCAGGGCACCTTCCAAGCACCCAAACTGTCAAGTAGTTTGAGCCGAGCTGAAGTTTAGGCATAAAGCCCTTCAGAGACTTTCTGCCAAGAGAGGGAGTTCAAGTCCTGAAAGGATAATGCTAGGAAGAACAGACACAACATGGCATAAACACTAAAAAAGAAAGGAGAGGAGTTGCCATAGCCATTGAAGTATCAAGACTCACACTGAATTCAATGTGCAGTGACTTGAAGAAATTTAAAACAGATTTTTTCCTCACAAGAAAAAACTGCAGACAACATTCCTCATACATTCACAATTAGTCAGGACAAACCTTAACATGAACAGGTCAATTCAAAATTCTGAAAATCAGATTTGAAGCACTTTTCCTTCATACTGAATCTTGCCATTCTTATTGGAAATAGAATTGGAAGTGTTTAGCAGCAGAAGGCTTTAACTAACACTACAACTGCTGGATCAAGTTTTAAACTTAACATTGAGGAACTTTATAAATCCTACCATTCCTTTTTAGGAGCAGCTTGCTGTCTATCAAGGTAACTGCAGGCAGTAAAAAACGTCACCCATGGGAGATGAAACTGAAGGAGTGGATGCAGGTTCTGGAATTTTTTTCTCTTAGGGCTGAGAAACCTCAGTGTTCTCCCACCGAACATAGGCACATTCTATAAACAGTCTCACAGAAAAAAGAACCCTCCACTGAGGAGAGTCAGAAGCGCAGCTTCTCCTGTCTGAATCAGAAATCAGAGGAGAAAACCCTTCATCTTGGCCAGATGCAGAATCTTGAATCTCTCAGGAAAGAAGGTATCCCTCTCTCTTGTACCAGAAACTACAAGATCAGTAGCCTGAATTTAACCCTGCACTAGACCCACTAAACTAAGGAAATCTGAGGAGGAGTCTGTATATGTTTAGCTTTGTTTTATTAAAAGGAGCATCAGATTCCCCAGGGATGGGCACAACACTGACAAATAGGAAGACTTTCCAGTTTCCTCCCTCAAAATCGATGAGAGGGGCTCTTCATTGTACACTGAGGGGACCCAAACAACTTTCTTTTTGTGGCTGGAACAGACAGACTGTTCCATGGTCAAACAGAAAACAGTGCCTCTCTCCCAGGGGGTAAACAACCACTAAATGCCAGTAAAAAGTCTGAAAAAAGATTTCTAAAAGCAGTACACAGCACTTTAAAACACTTTGCCAGCCCCACAAAGTGTAAGCAATTTCTCCACATAAAAAGAAAAGTTTCTATTACTTTAAATGACTTTTAAACTGGCAAGGAAAAAAAGATAAATAAAAAGCACTCATTTTAAAAAGTACAGTAGTCTTATGACAGTCCAGTAAAAAACAGGCTCCTAGCATTCATTTTAACAAAATTAAACAGACGTGCCCTCCCCACACCTCAAATGGGGACTTGTCCAACAGCCAAGGAATAGCACAAGCAGGCGGTCAATCCTCAAAAGCCTCAATGCAGCATATTCTTTGGCAGCAGTAAATCTCTGAAGGGCTTGGCACTCAAACTTGCCTTTTAGTCAGCTCACCTTGAGAGGCCTGTCAGTTTAGATGCACAGAAGATGCCTTGAAGCTTTGGAAGCTGGCCAGCCGTTGCATCCTTGACAGGATACAACTCCTAGTTAAAGCTACTGCAGCAGTGATCAATAAAATGAATGCTCAACAATCTTGCATGTTTTTAGCTATAAACCCATTTGAAAAGGGTACCAAATAAGCTGTTGCACCAAAAAGTTACCAGAGAAGAGCAGCTAACAGCTTTAAAAAGCTGCTTGATACCCAAGTGCACTGCTATTCAACCAACAGCATCAAAAGCAGTTTACTGGCCTTCCGATGCCATAAAACTCTGGTACAGGGGGAGGTAGGGGGAGCTAATACATTACAGCAGATTATGAGCAGGTACCACTTTATAACCAGTTCTGCACTCTTGAAATGAATACAAGAAATTCACCGAGCTGAACTATGAGCTTCTTGTGTTGCTAATGGGTGACCTAAATGTATAGGAAGACCGCCTGGGTCAACATGGCTGGAGCAACAGGAAGAGAGGACAGGCTACTGTAGACTTCTGCCTGGCAAACTGCTTGATGGTGAGCAACACAACTTAGCGAGAAAGTCAAGATCATACACAAGGTAGAAAAAGTGACTGCAAAGTCATCCCCAGGGAAACAGTTGTCCCACGGCATAAACCACTTGGTTGCCACAATCACCTGCAAACAGTAGTCAGAGAAGGCTCTAAGAACAGACACCAGGCTGCCAGAACCTGACTGGAGAAAGTATATAAAGAATTACTCAAGGCTCAAACACAAAAAACAGATTGAGTTGAAGAATGGCTGTGCCTCAAAACAGCATGTGTGAGCACTACAGAACAGATATGCAGGCCAAGCCAGCTATGGAAATAAAGTACACAGGAAAGCTAGTAGTGTAATACAGTAACACAGGGAGTCAAAAGAAAGGAGTGCAGGAAAAAAGTGGGAGATCGAAAAGACTGACCATGCTAGGAAAGAATACTGGTTGGTTAACAGAGGCTAAAACAGGAACTGCAATAGTGAAAACTGCATCAGAGACATTACCAGCTTCTAGAAAGTAACTCAGTAGATGGCTGAAAAAAGTACAGTTTTGTAATTACCATAAATGTAGATGTTCGAAGATCCACATTGCTGCAGTCCTTACATATGGGTAGTCCGCTGTCCTCGGTCGGCCCGAATACCAAAGTATTAGGCTGACGTCGGTCAAGGCGCTTAAAACTGACATCAGGACGTCAGGGTACAAAAGCGCATGACCGACGTCATTTCCTCAGTCTTTTCTTGCCCCAGATGTCAGAAGGCCCTAACAAGACAGGCCAAAGCCAAAAACCAGCAAAACCCAACCAACCACCCGTGCACTAACCATATTTACAATATGTACAACACAAACCGCACCACCACCTTCAACAACAGAGGGAAGGAGGGAGACTGCAGCAATGTGGATCTTCAACATCTACATTTATGGTAGGTACAAAACTGTACTATGTTCTTCATCTCACATTGCTGCAGTCCTTACATATGGGTAGAATCCCAAAGCAGAGGTAAGGGAGGATGGCAAAACTATAAAGCATTAGGAGCTGCCAACATGCCTTGTAAAATTGCAGTTGCAAATCCAGCCCTAGATTTAGAGTAAAGTGGAAGGTGGTAATGCTTAGAGAAAGTATGCACTGAACTCCAAGTAGCTGCTTCCAAAATATCTTTAGTAGCCACCCCTTAAAAAGCTGTAGAAGTGGCAGTAGCCCTAGTGGAATGAGGCCTAATCCCAGCTGGAATCTCCTTACCATGATGGGAATAACAGAAAGCAATACAAAAACCAATCCACTTAGAAATAGTTTGTTTAGAAACAGGTTTGCCCTGAGAACCCAAAGCAAAAGAAACAACTGCTGAGACTGCCTGAACCCTTTAGTTCTGCTCAAATAATATCGCAACTGTCTGTGTATATCCAAAGTGTGCAAAATCTTTTCCCCTTTATTTTGGGGTTTGCATAAAAGTAGGCAAATGAATAGTTTGGTTTAAAGCCACACTAGAAACCACTTTAGGCATAAAAGAAGGGTTAGTACGCAAAGACACCCTATCCTTGTGGAAAATTAAGAAAGGCTCAACTGCCATAAGGGCCTGTAATTCAGAAACCCTTCTCGCAGAGGTAATGGCCAACAAAAAAGCAGTCTTCCAAGATAAATATTTCAACTCTGCCGATGCTGCAGGCTCAAAAGGTTGTAGAGTGAGTTTCTCCAACACAAAATTGAGATCCCAAGCAGGAGTAGGAGCTCTACGTGGGGGTCTTATATATTCTTTGCCCCTCTAAGGAATTGCTTAAACAAAGGCTGAGAAAATAATGGTGGGTCACAGTCATAGTGAGCAGAGATTGCTGCAGCATGAACCTTTATAGAGAAGGACAAACCTTTGTCCAATAACTCAGTAAGGTATTGAAGCGCCACACTTAAATTAGGTTTAGAAACATCAAAGTCCTTTGCTGTACTCCAAAATAAAAATCTCCTCCATTTATCTCGTGAACTTTCCTTGTACTAGGCCTTCTGGCCTCCAAAATAACATTCAAAACTTGTTGTGGAAGCTGAGACCCTCCAGGGTTTAAACCAGAATATGCCAGGCTGTCAGATGTAGAGAATGAAGTTCGACATTGAGTAAATGACCGTTCTCCTGAGACAGCAGGTGAGGAATCGAAGGCAAAGGCCATGGAGGCTCCTGTACCAGACTTCTCAGTAATGGGTACCAGTGCTGTCGAGGCCAATCTGGAGCTATTAAAATCATGTTTGGCTTGTCATGTCTGACCTTCAGCAGTACCTTTGGGAGGAGAGGCAGAGGTGGAAAGGCATACACGTGAAGATTGCTCCAATTGAATGAGAGAGCATCCACTTTCCAAGCTGAGGGATGAAACCTTTTGTGCAAAACTTTGGCAGCTGGTAATTTAGTGGAGAAGCGAACAGATCTATGTCTGAGTTCCCCATAACACTGTCAACCTCTGGAATACATGAGGATCCAATTTCCACTGGGGATCCATAATTTGTCTGCTCAACACATCTGCTAAGGAGTTCTGTGCTCCTGGCAGAAACCTTGCCTGAAGATTTAGCTGTAAACTGAGAGCAGTCTCCCACAAAATCATTGCTTGTCTGCATAGAAGATAAGAATGCCCCTTGCTTGTTGATGTACCACATGACAGTTGTGTTGTCTGTTTGAATCAACACCTGCCCTGGAAGAAGTAAATCCTTGCAAGCTATCAATGCAATTGGACTGCTAACATCTCCTTCAAGTTGATATGTAGATGTTGAAGTCTGGCAGGCCACGTGTCTTGTATCCATTTTCCATTTAGATGAGCTCCCCAAGCTTTGTCTGAGGCATCTGTCGTTAAAATCTGACTCGCCTCTGGCCGGGTCACAGAGAGTCCCTTGTTTAGGTGACATTCCTGAGCCCACCACAAAAATTCCTTTTGAATGCAAGGTATTATTTGAATGAGTGTCCAAATCTTGGCAGTGCTGTGTCCATACATTCTTGAGATACCATTGTAGCTTCCTCATATGCAGTTTGGCATTGGGAAGTACCAGAATACAAGATGCCATGAACCCCAAGGCTTGAAGGACTGTCCTTGCAGTCAGCCTGGACTGATGCGACAACTGGTGGAAGTAAAGAGAAAGATTCTTTTGTTTGTCCGGGGTCAAAAAGGCCATCTGGGATGCTGTATTCAGTCTCACACCCAGAAAGCACATGTCCTGAGAGGGTACTAGACTGGACTTTATTTCGTTCACAGAATACCCCAGGCATCTTAACACTGCCATCACATACTGTAAATGATGAAGAAGTTCGCCTTTTCTTGGGCCAGTATCAGGCAATCGTCCAAATAAGGATAGATCTGTATTCCTCTTAGCCTGAAGAAAGCTACCACTGGAGCCAGAACCTTCGTGAACACTCTGGCGCAGTAGATAAGCCAAAGGGCAATGCAGAGAACTGATAATGTGAAGTCCCAGCCCACGCAGATACTTCCTGCAACTGGGCCTGATAGGAACATGAAGGTAAGCCTCTTTGAGATCCAGAGTCACCATCCAGTGATCTCTGCCCAGCAGAGGTAAAAGCTGTTGTAACGTTAACATTTTGAACTTGGGAATGTCCAGATATGTGTTGAGGATGGATAAATCCAAAATTGGTCTCCACGTGTTTCCTTTCTTTGGTACTAGAAACAGGCGAGAATAAAATCCTAGGCCCACTTCTGGCAGAGGAACCGTTTGTATGGCCCCTATTTGAAGTAGTAGAGAAATTTGTTTGCGAGCCTCTAGTCTTTGCTGAGGAGGAACGTCCGCATGCCTTTGAAAGGAGGCAAGGTATGGAAATAAAACTTGTAACCCTGGTGTATGATATCCAATACCCATTTGTCTTGTGTAATCAACATCCAATTTTCCTTGAAGAGTGCTAACCTTCCTCCCAAAGGTGCTGCCAGGCAAGAAGGATCTGGCAGCTGAAAAAGTAGGTCATTGGGCCTGTTTACGAAAGGACTGGCCCCTGCCCTCACCGAAGATTGTGCAGGTGAACTCCCTGTTCTAGGCCTGAAAGAACTCTGAGCTCTGCCCCTACCACGTCTAGATCTACCCCTAGACTGAGAATCATAAGAAGGATACGTCCACCCCTTAGCAGGCCAATTCCTACTAAACTCGAGGCTGAACTTGCAAAAAATCTTTAACAGCCTGCATAGACTTAGCCTTGTCTTCCATTTTCTTCAAGACTGATTCCACAGGTGAACCAAACACATCAGACTGCAAAGGAGCATTCAAAATCCTTGTCTTAACATGGTCAGATAAATTCTGATCCTTTAACCAGGCGTGCCTGCGAAGAACTGAGCCAGTGGCAGCCACCCTAGACGAGGCCTGCACAGCATCAAAACCACACTGTAATGAATGCTTACCCACTTGTTCAGAGACATGCACCAAATCTTGCAACTCTTTACACTCAATGCCTTCCGCCAGAGCATCCACCTTAGACTTCAATTGAGAAAGAAGAAAGTTTTGATATTTCAACATATGAAACTGGCAATTCAAAGCCCTCATAGCTAAGGTAGAAGATGTATAGACCTTCTTTCCCCATCTATCCAAAGCTCTGGCTTCTTTATCTAGAGGAACCGGATTTTTTACAACAGAGGCCTTGACACCCTTAGGTCCCTGACTAATAGTTTCTGGGTCGGCCCTAGGACTCTTATAAAGATATTTATGAGCCTCAGGCACCCTGTAATACCTATCCGGTTTAACAGGAGCAGGAGGCAGAGAATCAGGATTAAGTGAAGCCTCTGCAAACACATCTTCCACAACATCCAGAACAGGGGTATAGCCAAGGGCCTATGCTGGGGTAACAGCAAAACTCCTAAGCCTTTTCCTAGAATCAGAGAAGTCCTGACCTTCCCACTTAAAATGTTCCCTCATAGAATGAAGTGTCTCTGAAAAAGAAAAATCCTCTGGAGGAGAAGCAGGAGGAGTGGAATCATCTGCATCAGAATCAGAATAAGGAGAATACTCCTGCAAGTCTTCAGCTGAAGACTCTGAAATATCCGGCCTGCTCAAAACTTCCCAACTCTGGCTCCACCCTAGGCCTCTTATCAGGAGGGGCATAGAACCTCTAATCAGAGTAATTAAATCTTCTGCCATTTTAAGCATGTGCTTCTTAGGCACAGACCCTGCTGAACTAGGAGTGACACCAACAGAAGCTGAAACTGGCCTGCCTCTGGGAGAAGCCTTGGAAACAGAAGGAGAAGGCCTAACCACCCTAGGAAGGGAGGGAGTACAGTAACTTGGGAAGCCCCTTCAGCCTGACCTGCCTCCTGAGAGACCACCTCCTGCAAAATCAAAGTCTCCCCTGAGACTCCAGAGAAGTCTCCGTGAACCAGTTCCACTGAAGCCTCTAAAGAACCGGCGTCCGGAACGGACGACTCATCTTGCCTGGGTTTAACTGTTTTGTCTTTGCGCTTTCTAGAAGCGGCCGGAGAATCCGACAGCATATTATAATTGCACCGCTTCCCAAAGACCAGCCTAGCACAATCCAACTATTGAACCTAGCACAAAAGCGACACCCAACAACGCCGTGCTCAGGCCCCAAACAAGGAATACACAAAGAATGATAATCCCGTATCTGTTTCCCACAAGAAATACAGTTATTCACTTTTTCTGACATCCGTAAAACACTGAGGCAAGAAAAACCAAAATAATCCCCAACGGGTACTTAGCCAACTTGGATTCGGGTCTGAAACTATTTCAGAACGCCGAACGGCACTTGCAACGCTGCTTCTGCATTGGACCATGCGGCAAAAAAGACTGGGGAAATGACGTCGGTCATGCGCTTTTGTACCCTGACGTCCTGATGTCAGTTTTAAGCGCCTTGACCGACGTCAGCCTAATACTTTGGTATTGGCAGCGGACTACCCATATGTAAGGACTGCAGCAATGTGAGATGAAGAACATCTATTACAGGTTGCAAGGCAAAAATAGAAAAATAAAGATGATCACTTCATAAGGTATGCCAGCAACAAATGCCTCAGCAGTACACAGGACAAAAGCAGATGAAAAACGGTGCTTCAGCAGCTTTTGAATGGAAACACCAAATAAAACTGTACTGCCCCAGCTTATGATGAAACAAAAGCTCACCGTAGTAGTAACAGTACTAAGGAAAATTAAATCGGGGAAAGCAGCAGGTTCAACTGAAGTCACAGCAGATATGATAAAGATGTTGGGAGAAATAGTGGAGAAGTGACTCCGGAGGGTAGTCAAAGCAGTATGGAGAGAAGGGAGTATCCCAGATGACTGGAGAATAAGTACACTAGCGCAAGTGTTAAAGGACAAAGGTGACATCCACAACTGTGGGCAGTACAGCGGTATCAAACTCCCGTCACACTGCATGGAATTTCTGAAAAGAGTGGTTGATAAACGAATATGCAAAGTAGTAGAAAGTAATATGGGAGATGGACACTTCAAATTCAGATCAGGATACAACACAAACCCAACGTTTGCAGTTAAGATACCTGAGAAGCTAAGAGGAGGTATCTAACTGCATATTCCTAGACTTGCAGAAAACATAGGACAAGGTCCCAAAAAAGTTGATTTAGACAGTCCTGCAATGGTTCAAAGATCCAGAAACATTGGTAGAATTAGTGCAGGCCAAGTACAAGGACCCAATAAGTATGAACAGCGTTTGGCCTCAAAACAGGGTTCCCAGTGGGAGTCTGTGTGAACAAGGTTCAGCTCCGAGCCTACTGTTTTTACTGGTGATAAACATTAGCAAACAGGTCTAAGGGGACAGCTCAACAAAGCTGCTATATGCAGATGCTGTGGCATTGCAGGCAAACAGAGAACTTCAGCAATGGATAGGGAATGGAATGCAAAAACTGAAAGCACACAAGATGAAAAAGTACAAATAAGACAGCTGCAATGGCAGCAAGTGGGAGAAATCAGAACCGGATAGAGATAGAAAGGAAAATACTGGAACAGATTAACAGCTTCAGTATCTGGGAAGGGTGGTTGAGAAGGAAAACTGAAAAAGGAGGTCAAAGCTAGAATCGGAGAGGTTGCAACCAAATGGCACAGTGTTAGGAGCACTGTATGACAGAAGAATGCCAAATAAGCTAAAGAGTAAAGTGTACAAAACTATGGTGTGAACAGTACTACTGTATGCTACAGACATCTGGGTAGGAAAGCAAAGCAGCTGAGGAAGCTAGAGGTGATGGACATGAAGCGCCTGAAGGGTGGCAAGTCATTCCAACATTGTGCAGCCTGAGAACTGAAGCCTAACAGCACAAGCCAAAGTAGTGCCAATTACAGAAACGGTAAAGATAACAGACTTCAAATGTGCAGAAAAGCAGAAGACAAGCTGGGGAAGATGACATGAGACAGGAAGAAGGCCAGAGAAAATGAGGGCATCCAGCCAAGTGGTGGATGGAGTGTATGAGACAAGACCAGGACAATCGGCCATGAGCGTCGCACAAGGTAGATGAGTAGCACTGAGGAGATGGTGACAGCTGACATGACACCCCCAAATCCCATGTAGAAAATAGGAAAAGTGGGGTTGATGATAACATGGGTTCCTACAAGGACGACTGAAGTTTAGAGATTCTGTGCAGAGATGATAGCCAAAAGAAAGCAGATTTTACAAACATAACTAAATAAGCAAGCAAACTCAGGGCTAGCAGGCTATTACACTTGACAGGCCAGCTTGCTGATCACTGAAGTTAAAGTTCCTTCAAGAGAGACAATGATCCAGTACACCTTCACAGCCATTAACTGTGGAATATCACACCTACTAATCTACACATCTCCTCCTACATGCTTCCTGAAAACATAGCCAAAAGGCAAACCAACAATATCACGGTGAGCAAGCAATTCCTTTCTGGGTACAGAAATATGTAGCACGATTGTGTACTTCAGTAAACAAGCATCTCTATACTTCTTGTTAAAGTATCACAGATATTATTGTTCTCCACTTATGAAGTGGTACCACATATTCATTAATAATGTAAGCGTTGAAATACTGTGCATCCTATACCCAATACAGTGCATGACAGGACTAATATGGCAATCTGCCATCTCTCACCATGGCAATTCTCAATGGGCCTGCCAATAATGTCTCACTCAATGGGCCTGCCAATAATGTCTCACTCAATGGGCCTGCCAATAATGTCTCACTCAATGGGCCTGCCAATAATGTCTCAAATGTCTCACTCAATGGGCCTGCCAATAATGTCTCACTCAATGGGCCTGCCAATAATGTCTCACTCAATGGGCCTGCCAATAATGTCTCACTCAATGGGCCTGCCAATAATGTCTCACTCACTGCCAATACATTAAGTCTTATTTTTCCCCTGTTGGACCTTTGGCATTTCTAAGCTTTGTTTCTTTGAAGTATGAAAATGCAGAAGTAAATATCAAACATGTACAACAGACAATGATCACACTGTCCACTAGAGTGCAGTGCATCTCAGTCTTAAGGTCATTGTGCCCTTCATACCAAGCTATTTGACAAGCTGCTAAACTGTCACCAATGCAAGCTCCAAACAGAGGTCATAGTTACTAAAATGTCAAGGATCAGACTGCATGAAACGATACTCTTTTGCAGCCTGTAAAGATTTTTAACCTTCCTACCCTGAACTCAGCAATCAGCTGCAGAACAGGAAAAGGGTGATATTTTGTTTACCAAGAAAGTCCAGCTGGGAACAAGGCCCCTTTTCAGTGGGAAGGTTATCTTTATACAAAATTGAATACAGCCCTTCAATTTTTCACATTCTATGCAAATATTAACGCACACTTTACACAACAGTAAGACAGTAATCCAGGAAGGCTCATGAGCACAATACACATTAGGAAAATCGCATAGCAGGATTGGTTAAAACAATGCCACACTTTCAGTACTGAGGTGGCTCAACAGAATTTCAGCAGTACTCATTAAGGTGACACTACTAGTTGCCAGATAGGACTTCTCCATAAAAACAAGCAACCATTCATCAGTACCTCTCCACTGCGCTGCTGTAATGAGTTGCAAATGACAAGACAGTGGTCTCAAGTCCCTCTGCAGCTAGAAAGCCCAGCCCTGTTAATGGCATTGAATCCACAACTCCACAGGAGGGAACGAAGGAGTCCTCAGTCTGTTCACTTGTTCTCTAACACAGGAAAGAAAATGGAGTGATGCCCCTCTCCACTGCTAGAGGGGCACTTAGCACAGTATAGCAATGTCCCCTTGCTTATATACGACACAATGGACAAGTTACCATACTAAATAGGGGTATTCCAAGAAACAGCTTTGTTAATGACGATACAAGGGCCAGGAAGCCCACCAGACGCATCAGTAGGCTGACGAAAGCTGACCTCTCCAAAGTATGCTGTCAGGGGTTTAATCAAGAGAAGGTTTGTGAATATGGGCACATATGCAACAATGAAACCAAACATTATCTTACTAAAAGCAGGCTTAGCAGAGGAAGTAAGACTGCTCCCAGTCCAATGCTGCCTTTAAGCTGCATTCTCCAAAGGAAAGGCCCTACACTATCTACTCAAGCTCCCACCAGATAAAGTGCTTGATGTGGTTTCCCTATTGTACCTTACAGCACAAATGCTATAAAATACAAATACACAAACTACTGCATGGAAAGTTTAGAAATGCCCTGAAGATCTAAGCTACTCACTGCAAACAGAACATACACAAAGCTACAGTTATTTTCTAAAGGGAAGCAAGTATCCACGCACTTCAGCATTTCACCTTGGCTGCATTAGTTCACTTTCAGTTGCTCCAACCTGACCTAAGAAATTACTTTATATTTCAATGTTTATTCTTTTGCCAAAACACTAACCGGAGAGCTGAATGAAAAGCATACACATACTGTGCTACAGTGTGCAGACAGTAAGTAAATAAAACACAGGGAAAACAAAGTATCAAGCAAACACACCTGGGAAAACTAAAAAGAAACAGTAAACATTAAATCAGCATCTGAAGGGAACATGCTGAATGCCCATGCCTTGAGTGAGGGACAGCCCCTTAAACTAGAACCGGTTGTCTATGCAGGTCTTTGGGGAAAAATTAATCCAAGGTGGGGAGAACCAATGGCTAGAGAGACTGCTCCAGAGAGTTCAGGTGACTGTCCATGGCCTCTTAACAGATTAAATGCAGGGATGAGTTGCACTGTACCCAACCAACAAGGGACCAAAACATCAGCACGCACCCCTTCCCCAAGCACAGGAGCTAGAGGGTGCTTTCTCCACAGGCCCATCTTCCTCAGTAGGCTACCAAGGACTTAGATCCTCACTATTAACCAAAGGTGAAATCAGGAAAAAGTGACAGTAAACTAAGAAATAAGTTTGTTTCTAAAATAAGAGAAACTATGTAGTGGATCACTGTTGCAGTTATAACTACTTTGACCAAGCTGCCGGCACCTCCATTCACAATACACACTGCAAACCTTAAGCTAAAAATTAGTACTTTCATCTTAATTTTACACACTTCCTCAGAACATTCCATCTCAACTTTTACAGCTTAGAATCCTTCCTACCAACTGCAGCAGACCACCGCCTTTCTGGGTGTAAAGAAGTTCCCAGTACAAAGCTGGTACCCACATATGCTCGGTTGTGCAAAGACAAAACAGTCATGGCAGGATACAGTAAAGGCAAGGATGGATTAGAGCAAGTGACAAGGATGGAGAGAGCAAGGTTCAACTTGCTTTAGAAGGTGATGGTGGTGGTAGTAGTAGAGGGTAAACAGCCTTTGCAGCCAACTTTCCAAACCAGAGTAGACCAAATGTTCTAGCTATTAGGGGTAAGGGTGGAGGGTATAAAAGTAACCTGGCCCACAATATCGAGACTCCAAAGAGTGAGAAACCAAATTAAATGGCAAGAGGGGTGTGGTAATGCAACAGTCGTACTTGCCGGGATAATTCCCAGAGCTTTAGAAAGGTGGTGAGGGGTTGTGAGATGATGCACTGGTTTGCAATATGCTCTCCAGAAAGACCATGGCAAATCTTGTTCTACCCACAAGTCAGTGTTAAGTCTGCAATGTCCCAGTAATTATGACTAAATAACAGCAATTTAAACATCTAGTTTTTAACCCATTATTTCCTGTAACTAGTGTAGTCCAGATAGAGATCTGCTGTATCCAGGAATGTATGCAAGCTTCTGAGCCCCCAAGCCTGTGTTGGAGGGATGCCTTCTAGCTTATCAGTGGGAGTGGGTAAGCACTAGGTAACCTGTCTACCACATAAGAGTGGTTCTGGCCCAGAAATTGTAGTTATTGGCCGTTTGGGCAATCTTCCATCTCTCTCAACTTTCGGATTTGAAAGCCTGCATTTGCACTTGTTTCTGTCCTGTAACTCGTCTAGTGCAGATACAGATTTAGTTTTAGCACTTAATTTGCTTATCCGTGCTCAGCACTTGTTCAGAACTTGTAAGCACTAAATAAGCTACTAACTACTATAGCACTCAACCTTCCTCATTACCTAGAGAAAAACGTTTTTTATACTTTCCTCACTTGCTTAGAGAAAAACAGCTCTTGTACTCGCTTTCCTCACTTATCTAGAGGAAAAGTTTTTTTATTCAGGCATGTCCAAGGGTCAGCTCCCAGTGTTCTCTCCTGTCTGATGAATATGGGCATCTTGAGGCAATGCAGAAATTGCCTCGTACACAGACAACCCTCTCCTCCTACCACCCAACACTACAACCTGTGAGAGATGCACTTACCTAGCCAAACTGGAGGTAAAGCTACCTCCAACAAAGACTGAACTTGACAGTCATGAGAAGGTAAACATTTGCACCACACCACACTCATCATAGCTTCACTAAATCTACACCACCAAAATCCACACATAGTAACAAAAACATTTGCGAAGGCTCTCAATAACAATCTAAGCAACAGAGACCTCCAAAACAAAAACACAAGCAACCTCCATCCCCCAACACAACCCAAATGACACAGCCCACAGACAGTGTGCCACTCAACCACAGCTAATAAGGTAAAACAACGTACCCAACACACTAGTCATGGGTGACTAGTGAGGCACACTGATGTCCCACTCACCAGGCTAAACAAGAAGGTTACTGTCAGCTGCCTGTCGGGTGCCAGGATCCCCCACGCATTCAGGTCACTCCACAAGTACAAATATGACTCTCGTCCATGTTGGTGTGAATGACCTGAGACATACCTCCCTGGACTACATGGAGAGAGAAGAGCTCTCAGATTTTGTAGCCCAGGCAGGTATGACCCTAGCCCAGAGTAGCATTCTGCCATCGCCTAGAATGATACTGCAGTACAAGGACAAAATGATTGACTTCAACAATTGGCTAAGCTTCTGGTGTCATTCTAAGGGGATCCAGTACCAGTCTTGCTTGGGATGACATGGTCGACAGACCGCGATGCTTTGCCACAGATGGCCTGCACCTGTCGCCCCTGGGATTCCAGATACTGGCTAAGGCTCTTGCCACCCCTTTTAGGCAAGGTTCAAATGACAAATTCACCACCGTAACAGGAACAGGCAAGCAAAAACGGAGGGTAATGCTACTCAAAGCTACAAGTCTGAATCTCAAAATGCACTCACTCGAGGCACTCCTTAAAATGGAGAACATGGACATCTGTGCAGTGACTGAGACCTGGTTCAAGGCTCCAGAGCACCACTGCACTACCAGGCTATAACTCATACCACACTTTTCGGCCATGTAACCTGGACTGAAACACCAAAGGCGGAGGTGTGTCCATATTCATTACGGATATCCACACCTCCAGGATAGTTGCTCAGCATAATGCATCCAAAGTTATCAGAGTGCAACTCTGGACAAAACTGCAATCCAAATTGTAGCTTGCTACAGATCCCCCCACCATACCCCAGGATTCCTACTCTTTTCTTGATGTACTGGAAAATAATAGGGTTCAACCAAACACCCTAATAATGGGTGACCAACTACCCCACCATTAACTGGGAAAACTACTCGTGTACCAACTCCTTAGCTCAACGCTTTCTGGAATTCATAAACTCCAATGCCTTAGATCAACTTATCCACACCCCCACCAGGGACAATATCCAAGACCAAGTCATTACCAACATGAGTGACCGGTGTTCCACACCTGAAGTCAACTCCTCATTGGTCCGATCCGACCATAAGCTAATCACCCTTGAAATCCACATCCTGCCCCCACCCCCCCCATTAAGGAAACCACGGTAAAAAATTTCTCCAACGCCAACTTCATGTTTCTTAAGACAGAAGTGAACTTCACTGACACCCATGCAGCTGGACAATACAGTTACAACTGCTGAATCCTACACAAATGCACTCAAAGCACTTACACGAGTGCATGGATTGTGCTATCCGAAATAGAACCAAGAAGCTATCCTCCAAAAAAGGAAGCCAATCTGGTGGTCCCCTGCCATAAAACTGTACAACAGAAGGAAGAAACTGTTGCAAAAGAGTAAAATCCCATAAGTAGAGGAGGTCCCTGGGCAGCCTCAGTAAGAAGTTGAGATCCCTTAGAAGATCCTCAAACTGAAAACTGGCATGCTTGAGCCCACCATAGGAACTCTTGTTTCAGGCATGGGATTAGTGGGATTTCGGTTTCTAAGCTGTGCCTGTGTTGAGACCATAAATTCTTCAGGTACCACTGTAGCTTCCTCATATGCAGTCTGGCATGGGGGACCAGGATTATGCATGATGCCATGAAGCCCAAGGCCTGCAGTACTTTTCTTGCTGTTAGTTTGTTCTGCTTTGTTAATGCCAAGAAGTAAAGAGGGAGTTGTTCTTGTTTTTCTGCAGTTAGGAATGCCATCTGTTTGACTGTGTCCAATTCCGCACCCAAGAATGTTCTTGTTTGGGATGGTATCAGTCTTGACTTTTTTAAATTGTGTATCCCAGGGCTTGTAGTAAGCAAATGACTGTTTGTAAGTCTTTTGTCAGCTTGCTTTTGTTGTCCGCTTGTATCAGGCAGTCGTCCAGGTATGGATAAATTTGGATTCCCTGTAGCCTGCAATGAGCGATTACTGATGCCAGGCATTTTGTGAATACTCTGGGCGCAGTAGATAAGCCAAAGGGCAATGCTGAGAATTGATAATGCTCTGATCCTGCAAGAAATCTGAGGTATCTTCTGCAATTTGGTCGTATGGGGACGTGCAGGTATGCCTCCTTGAGATCTAGAGTTACCAGCCAACACTCCTTGCCCAGCATGGGAAGAAGCTGCTGTAGGGTCAGCATTTTGAATTTTGGGACAATGATGAATGTATTTAAGACGGACAGGTCGAGAATAGGTCTCCAACTTTTCTCTTTTCTTGGTACTAGGAAGAGTCTGGAGTAGAATCCTTTGCCCTGTTCTGTTAGTGGTACTCTTTCCACAGCTCTCATCTTTGTTAATTGAGCTATCTGCTTTAAAGCTTCTGTTTTTTGATTTGGAGGTAGTTTGGCATTCCCCTTTTTACTGGTAAGGTGTGGAAGTGAAACCTGTAGCCTTGGTCTATGGTCTGCAAAATCCACTTGTCTCTTGTGATATACTGCCAATTTTTTTGAAAATAAGGCTAACTTTCCGCCTAAAGGTGCTGCTATTTGTTCCCTGGTAGGCGGTGTCAGAGCCAAGTCACTGTGATTGTCCTGTTGCAGTGGCAGTGGTTGTGTCTGTGCCTCGCTGGTTATTGCCTTGCCACTGGCGTCCTCTGTAGGCACCTCCTCTGGATTGATTTCTGCCTCTGGAACGTCTATTCCTGCCTCTCTGAGATTTTGAGGAGTCAGGAAAGGACCAATTTTTGGAAGGCCAGTTCCTGCTAAACCTTGGGGCTGAACCTGTAAGAAATCCTTAACTGTTTGTACAGATTTTGCCTTCTTCCATTTTCTTCATTACTTGCTGAGCAGGAGTACCAAATAGACTGGCCTTATCCATAGGAGCATCTAACAGCTTTGCTTTAACATGATCCGCAAGACCTGTTCTTCAACCATGCATGCCTTCTTATAACTGTGCCAGTCATGGCTGATCTAAATGAAGCCTCCAGTGCATCATAGCCACATTTTAAAGAATGGTTACTAACCTGCTGAATGTTATTCACCATTTCTAAAACATATTTCTTATCTAAGGAGTCATCAGAGGACAGTTTAGTTAACTCATCAAGCATAAACTCTTGGTATTGCATCATATGAAACTGACAGTTCAAAGCTCTAGCTGAGACAGTAGCAGAGGTAAACTTTTTCCCCATCTCTAAGGATCTGGATTCCCTTTCAGAAGGGAGAGGGTTTTTGCTGAGGTCGGCTACTGCCTTAGGCCCCTGGGAGATAGTCTCAGGATCTGCAAGTGGAGCCTTGTATAGGTGGTGATGAGTGTCTGGTACCCTGTGAAACCTATCTGGTTTGGCAGGGGCTGGAGGTAAAGTATCAGGAGCAGTGCAAACATCATTAAATGCATCATCCACAACAGGCAGAACTGGAGGTATAGCTAAGGGCCTATATTGTGGTAAGTGTAGAAAGGTCCTAAGCCTTTTTCTTGAGTCTGAGAAATCTTGTCCCTGCCATTGGAATTGTTCTCTCATGGCATGTAAGGTTTCCCCAAAGGAAAATTCCTCTGGTGGAGAGGCAGATGGAATAGATTCTTCAGCATCGGAATCTTCATAAGTAGAAAAAGGAGCCTCTGGATAGTCTGTAATGTCTGAGTCATCCAAGAATCATCAGAGGACACTGGCTCTGGGGGCACTGCTCTAGGTCTCTTTCTGGAGGCTGAGAGGCCCTGTCTGGGTGAGATTGGGATCCCCTAATTAAAGATATGAGATCCTCTGCCAGAGTAAGCATTTGTGAACTGGAACTGGGCCTGTGTGAGGGGCTTAACAGGCACTGATTTAGCAGTTTTGGCTGCTTTAGCCCTGGCAAAGGCCTTAATAGACATGGCTGCAGGAGGCCTAGCAGCACCACGTGCTGGGGTAGAGACATCCAAAGGGATGGTGTCTGATAATTCAATAGGAACCACATTAGTAGGCAAAACTTCAGAGGCCGATTCAACTAGAGTAGCAGGAGCCTCGGTAGTAGTGATGGATTCGGCTGAAGATTGACCAGTTTGCTCGGTTTCGGCCAAAACCGAGACACTCGCGGTTTGCTTAACCGTGGTTTCGGCCGAAACCGCGGACCGCGAGTGTCGGTCTTTTTCTTTGCGTTTTAACAATTTGAGTAGTCGGAGGATCCGACGGCATAATGTACGCAAAATCTGAGCCGAAAAACTGTTCAGCAAACTCCGACCGACACCTAAGCGCTCGGTTGAAGGAAGCACAGGCTAAACAGGCTGCTACGTCGTGGTCTGGGCCTAAACAAGGTAGGCAGTAAGAGTGGAAATCTTTATGAGGTATTTGTTTCCCACAAGTTAAACAGTTATTTACTTTTTCTGACATCGCTGAGGTAAGAAAGAGTCCCCAACGGGTACTTAGCTTTTAGAAGTCTTCGAAGTAGTATTCGGTAGTAGTAATCTCTGGATCTGACCGACCGGCACTTGCCAACAGCTTCTGCTTCGGGCGCCACGCAGCAAGAAAGACTGAGGAAAACGGCGTTGGCTGATGCCTTTATACCCGAAGACCAGCAGAGATGACGTCGGGTGAAGTGCGACCAGCCGAGGCCAGACCCAGACTTTGGAATCCGGCCGACCGAAGGGCTGCCTGACGACAGGACAACCCATTTGTTATGACTGCAGATGCATCCTTGAAGGACATCCAATGACTAGAGAGACTGCTCCAGAGAGTTCAGGTGACTGTCCATGGCCTCTTAACAGATTAAATGCAGGGATGAGTTGCACTGTACCCAACCAACCAGGGACCAAAACATCAGCACGCACCCCTTCCCCAAGCACAGGAGCTAGAGGGTGCTTTCTCCACAGGCCCATCTTCCTCAGTAGGCTACCAAGGACTTAGATCCTCACTATTAACCAAAGGTGAAATCAGGAAAAAGTGACAGTAAACTAAGAAATAAGTTTGTTTCTAAAATAAGAGAAACTATGTAGGAATTTACAACAAATGTTTGAGTGGATCACTGTTGCAGTTATAACTACTTTGACCAAGCTGCCGGCACCTCCATTCACAATACACACTGCAAACCTTAAGCTAAAAATTAGTACTTTCATCTTAAATTTACACACTTCCTCAGAACATTCCATCTCAACTTTTACAGCTTAGAATCCTTCCTACCAACTGCAGCAGACCACCGCCTTTCTGGGTGTAAAGAAGTTCCCAGTACAAAGCTGGTACCCACATATGCTCGGTTGTGCAAAGACAAAACAGTCATGGCAGGATACAGTAAAGGCAAGGATGGATTAGAGCAAGTGACAAGGATGGAGAGAGCAAGGTTCAACTTGCTTTAGAAGGTGATGGTGGTGGTAGCAGTAGAGGTAAACAGCCTTTGCAGCCAACTTTCCAAACCAGAGTAGACCAAATGTTCTAGCTATTAGGGGTAAGGGTGGAGGGTATAAAAGTAACCTGGCCCACAATATCGAGACTCCAAAGAGTGAGAAACCAAATTAAATGGCAAGAGGGGTGTGGTAATGCAACAGTCGTACTTACCGGGATAATTCCCAGAGCTTTAGAAAGGTGGTGAGGGGTTGTGAGATGATGCACTGGTTTGCAATATGCTCTCCAGAAAGACCATGGCAAATCTTGTTCTACCCACAAGTCAGTGTTAAGTCTGCAATGTCCCAGTAATTATGACTAAATAACAGCAATTTAAACATCTAGTTTTTAACCCATTATTTCCTGTAACTAGTGTAGTCCAGATAGAGATTTGCTGTATCCAGGAATGTATGCAAGCTTCTGAGCCCCCCAAGCCTGTTTTGGAGGGATGCCTTCTAGCTTATCAGTGGGAGTGGGTAAGCACTAGGTAACCTGTCTACCACATAAGGAGTGGTTCTGGCCCAGAAATTGTAGTTATTGGCCGTTTGGGCAATCTTCCATCTCTCTCAACTTTCTGATTTGAAAGCCTGCATTTGCACTTGTTTCTGTCCTGTAACTCGTCTAGTGCAGATACAAATTTAGTTTTAGCACTTAATTTGCTTATTCGTGCTCAGCACTTGTTCAGAACTTGTAAGCACTAAATAAGCTACTAACTACTATAGCACTCAACCTTCCTCATTACCTAGAGGAAAACAGTTTTTATACTTTCCTCACTTGCTTAGAGAAAAACAGCTCTTGTACTTGCTTTCCTCACTTATCTAGAGGAAAAGTTTTTTATTCAGGCATGTCCAAGGGTCAGCTCCAAGTGTTCTCTCCTGTCTATCTGATGAATCTGGGCATCTTGAGGCAATGCAGATGTACACAGACAACCCTCTCCTCCTACCACCCAACACTACCACCTGTGAGAGATGCACTTATCTAGCCAAAATTGAGGTAAAGCTACTTCCAACAAAGACTGAACTTGACGGTCATGAGAAGGTAAACATTTGCACCACACCACACTCATCATAGCTTCACTAAATCTACACCACCAAAATCCACACATAGTAACAAAAACATTCGTGAAGGCTCTCAATAACAATCTAAGCAACAGAGACCTCCAAAACAGAAACACAAGCAACCTCCATCCCCCAACACAACCCAAATGACACAGCCCACAGACAGTGTGCCACTCGACCACAGCCAATAAGGTAAAACAACGTACCCAACACACTAGTCATGGGTGACTCTAGTGAGGCACACTGATGTCCCACTCACCAGGCTAAACAAGAAGGTTACTGTCAGCTGCCTGTCGGGTTGCCAGGATCCCCCACGCATTCAGGTCACTCAAGTACAAATATGACTCTCGTCCATGTTGGTGTGAATGACCCGAGACATACCTCCCTGGACTACATGGAGAGAGATATGGAAGAGCTCTCCGATTTTGTAGCCCAGGCAGGTATGACCCTAGCCCAGAGTAGCATTCTGCCATTGCCTAGAATGATACCGCAGTACAAGGACAAAATGATTGACTTCAACAATTGGCTAAGCTTCTGGTGTCATTCTAAGGGGATCCAGTACCAGTCTGCTTGGGATGACATGGTCGACAGACCTCGATGCTTTGCCACAGATGGCCTGCACCTGTCGCCCCTGGGATTCCAGATACTGGCTAAGGCTCTTGCCACCCCTTTTAGGCAAGGTTCAAATGACAAATTCACCACCGTAACAGGAACAGGCAAGCAAAAACGGAGGGTAATGCTACTCAAAGCTACAAGTCTGAATCTCAAACTGCACTCACTCGAGGCACTCCTTAAAATGGAGAACATGGATATCTGTGCAGTGACTGAGACCTGGTTCAAGGCTCCAAAGAGCACCCCTGCACTACCAGGCTATAACTCATACCACACTTTTCAGCCATGTAACCTGGACTGAAACACCAAAGGCGGAGGTGTGTCCATATTCATTACGGATATCCACACCTCCAGGATAGTTGCTCAGCATAATGCATCCAAAGTTATCAGAGTGCAACTCTGGACAAAACTGCAATCCAAATTGTAGCTTGCTACAGATCCCCCCACCATACCCCAGTATTCCTACTCTCTTCTTGATGTACTGGAAAATATTAGGGTTCAACCAAACACCCTAATAATGGGTGACCAACTACCCCACCATTAACTGGGAAAACTACTCGTGTATAACTCCTTAGCTCAACGCTTTCTGGAATTCATAAACTCCAATGCCTTAGATCAACTTATCCACACCCCCACCAGGGGCAACAATATCCAAGACCAAGTCATTGCCAACATGAGTGACCGGTGTTCCACACCTGAAGTCAACTCCTCATTGGTCTGATCCGACCATAAGCTAATCACCCTTGATATCCACATCCTGCCCCCACCCCCCAATTAAGGAAACAACGGTAAAAAATTTCTCCGCCAACTTCATGTTTCTTAAGACAGAAGTGAACTTCATTGACACCCATGCAGCTGGACAATACAGTTACAACTGCTGAATCCTACACAAATGCACTCTAAGCACTTACACCAAGAAGCTATCCTCCAAAAAAGCCAATCTGGTGGTCCCCTGCCATAAACAAACTGTACAACAGAAGGAAGAAACTGTTGCTAAAGAGTAAAATCCCATAAGTAGAGGAGGTCCCTGGTCAGCCTCAGTAAGAAGTTGAGATCCCTTAGAAGATCCTCCAAAGCTAGCTACGAAAACAAAAAAAATCGCCACTAATTCTAAGGACAACCACAAAGCATTCTATAGCTATGTCAAGAATCTCGATGGCAACACCCAGATCTACTCACAGTTACAGCACAACGGCACGAAAATTACAGAACCCCCCCCCTCACCCCCTAAAGGGCCCATATCTATACAGGAAAAATGTAGAGTCCCTGTAATCACAACTACGCAGGTAAAAGCTGCACTCTCTAAAGCCAAAACACAGCATCCATGGGACCGGACAACATCCCAGGCTGCGTTTTACACGAACTTCAGAACAAACTGGCTCCCCACCCAAGCACCATGTTCAATAATAGCCTCGCATCAGGCTTTGTGCCCACTGAATGGTGCACAGCAACAGTTATCCCACTCCACAAAGGGGGAGCCACCACTGATCACGGGAACTATCACCCTATTAGCCTGACAAGCCTGGTGTGCAAGGCCATGGAACGCATCATGGAACTCAAAGACAATGGTAATCTCCAAACTCTGGATCCCACCCAGTTCGGGTTTGTGAAAGGCAGATCATGCCTCCTGAACCTGATAGACTTTGAGGCAGTCACCAAAGCCATAGAGGGTAAGGTGGTTCACACAGCCTATCTTGACCTCGCCAAGGCTTTCAACACCATCCCCCATTCTGGAATTATAGCTAAACTCACTAAAATAGGTACAAATCCCTACGTCACAAGATGGGTTGCCAACTGGCTCACTGACAGAACCCACACTGTAAAAGGTGCAGACTCCAAATCTGACCTCAAACCAGTGAAAAGTGGAGTACCACAGGGTTCAATCCTGGGACCTCTCCTGTTTGGTATCTACGTCTCTGAAGTACAGGCCAACACAGAAGGCCTCTGGCTAACCAAGTTCGCAGATGACTGCAAACTAGGAGCCATAGTCAAGTCCCCAAATGATGTGGACATCCTACAGAAGGGCCTCGCTGACAGCTGGTGTCAGAGCCATGGCCTCAAGCTCAACGCCAAAAAGTGCAGAGTCATCCTCTTTTGTAAAAACTCTGTACTCATGAACTACCACATAAGCAGCAATCTACTTAACACCGAATATGTGATAAGAGACCTTGGGACCCAGGTGGACAGTAGCGTCTCCTTTGATAGTCACATCGCCACAGTAGTCAGGAAGTCCTTCTACGTGGCACACCATCATAAAAGGGTTCTCATCCAGGAAAAAAAGAAGTCATTGTTCCCCTCTACTCGACACTCAGAGCCATTATAGAGTACAACACCCCTTTTGGAATGTACCTCAAGACATCTGCAGCAGCTGGAAAGGCCACAGAAGTACCTCACAGCCACAGAAGTACCTCACAAAGAGGATTACTGGCCTCAAACAAAATGCCCTACACTGACCATCTCAAAAAAACTCCAGCTTAACTCCGTAGCATATCGCCTACTCAGAGGTGATCTCTGCCCAACATATAAAGCTATGTCAAACCCAGAGCTGTTGAACATGCTACACCTAAAGAAATCCCAATGCCTCCAAGCTACATGCTCTAGGGACCTAAACCTTGTCACCACAATAAACAGGACATGCTGGAGGGATAGATTCCTGTCCCAGAGACGTCTCATACTCTGGAACAGGCTATCCAACTATGTCAAGCAAAGTTCTTCATTAGCACTCAAGAAACATCTTGATGAGTGGATGGGAAATAAGAAATACACCCAGGGGATCACTTCTGTGTCTCTGCTCGACAGTGGAACAGGACAGTGGAACAGGAAAATAACTTTCTTGGGTGGCATAAGCCAGGGAACCTTGTTGGCTAGGCTTATGTAGGCCCTTGGGCTGATAGTGTAGTACCTATGACCTAGTATTTATGATGCTCTGAATGAGGCTAGGAATTGGGCCCCCGATGTTCTGCAAAGTGGCTCTCTGCTCTTCCATCTTTCTAGTCTGAGATGGGGCCAACTGTTACCTAGAGGTAAAGCTGAAGTTCTGGGATGAGTGAAGTATGCAATAACCTACTCATCTAGGCATCACAAGCAATGTTAACTGATGGTCCCTGACAGACCTCCTGGTGGCCCCATTACCATTTTGCACACCTGAAATTAATGTGAAAGGATCCTCAATGATCATACGCACAAACAAAACACACACTGGTTCAGGGACAGCTGTGTTCAAGCAGCCAGACTGTGGCATTATGTGCTGCCATGGGGGATGTGGACCAGCATCTGCTGAACTCTGGTGATATGGATAAATTCACCAAGGACATGTAAAAGAAGGGCTTCTGTTCTACATAATGCAGGAGTACACACCATATTTACTCTTTAAAAAGAAAATACTGAACAGGTTCCAGGCAATGGCAAACATCTTGTAACGCAAACAACTTGACAGCAAGCAAAGGTCATTCACTGCACAGTAAACTGATAAAGACCAACTGCCATGTTCACAGAACCAAAATACTTCCTGTGCCACTTTTTGAGAGACTGCTAAATAAATGTTGAGCGATACTGGGGCGCATCAGGGATGAAGGGTACCACTATCTGCCACAGACTGTTTTGCCTAACAAGCCCTTCAAAGAAAGAATATATTGCTCATCTTCCCCCACTTAACTTGGTATTCAGATAAATTAAATAGGTGTAAATACACCCCCCACCCCCCAAGTTTGGAACCGCACAATGCACTCATCCTGGTAAGAAAACATTATCTTAAGCTCAAACCCCAATACAACAGGCTGCAAAGACAGACCACATACCAACGCGGTGGACAGACAGTGGAGGACACTCGAGTCAAAGAACTTCTTGTGTGGATCTCAGTCATGTTCTAAATGGCAGCCATCATGTCTATTATCCCAGATGTGATGCAAAGGGCATGCTTACCGACTCTGTCATGATCCAGCACCGGGTGTAGGATTCGTCACCTCCGAAAATGGAGAGAAGAGGACCTTATGGCTTAAAGCTGGAGTCGAGCACTTTGGAGAATTAAAGTTAAGCTATGTACAGACAAGTCTGATGTCTCAGTTGTTTAACTTCTGCAGGAAGTTTTAAAACCTCTAAAATATGGTCACCAGACATCTTTCATTACAATCACTCAATGATAACTGCTCTCAAAAGTCCTGCAAACCTTTGAGAACTGGACACCCACTGGCAGCCCCTCAAGACTCAAGTTCATTCAACTTACTTCTAATAGTAGAAATTAAGCCTGTAAGCAAAGCCACAAAGGTCTCCCATTTTTTTCTTTAAATCTTCAACCAGGTGCTGGTAATCCAAGACTGCCTCAAACACACCACCACCCTGGCAGTGGAAACCTCAACAGCAGCATCAGCAATTCTGAAGGGAAAAGTAGGAGCCAGACTATCCAGTAAAAAAGATATCAGCATGCCTGCTTTCCTAATCCAAGCAAAGTCAAAAAGTACAGTTTTGTACCTACCATAAATGTAGATGTCCAAGAGGTATGCATCTGCAATCCTAACATATGGGTTGTCCTGCCTCAGGCAAAGTCTTAGCTGCTGTGAATTGGGTATAAAGGCATCACCCGACGCCATTTTCCTCAGTGTTTCTTGCCCCAGATGCCAGGTGCCCTCTAGGAAGGCTAAATTTGGATAAATGCAAATGATTCCAAACAGAAGAGCAAAATAAACATGTATATACATATATACAAACAAATACACCATAATAGATTCCCCAGCTAGCTACAAGATGGGCAAATACCCTAGGAGTACCACAGAGGGAAGGAGGACATCTACATTTATGGTAGGTACAAACTGTACTATGTCCTTCAAGGATGCATCTGCAGTTCTAATATATGGGTAGAATACCATAGCCAAACTGGGGGAGGAGGCACTAAGATGATTATGGTGTAGATAAGATCCCTTGCAAAACAGCAGTTGCAAAACCTGCTCGGGATCTGGAGTATAAAGGTAGATTATAATGCTTGGCAAATGTATGCACGGAGCTCCAAGTAGCAGCCTCTAAAATGTCTTTGGTAGCCACCGTAAGAAAGCTGTAGTAGTGGCTGTAGCTCTTGTGGAGTGAGGTCTGATGTTTTCTGGAGTTGTCTTTCCATGAAAAGAGTAACAAAATCTAATGCAATTTCCTATCCATTTTGAGAGTCTGTTTTGAAATTGCTTTTCCTTCCATTCCGGTTGCATATGCTACCAGAAGCTGGTCAGTTTTTCTATTGTTCTTGGTTCTGTCCAGATAGTAGCGCAATTGCCTGTGCACATCCAAGGTATGTAGTAGTCTTTCCCCCCTGTTCTGTGGGTTGGGGAAGAATGTTGGTAGGCGGATTGCTTGGTTCAATGATACCCTGGAGACCACCTTTGGCATAAAAGTAGAGTTAGTTCTCAAGGACACTCTGTCCTGATGGAAGATAAGGAAGGGCTGTACTGCCATTAATGCCTGTAATTCAGAAACCCTTCTTGCTGAAGTGATTGCAAGCAGGAAAGCAGTTTTCCAAGATGAGAACTGTAATTCTGCTGTTGCTGCTGGCTCGAAAGGGGGAAGTGTTAACTTTTCCAGCACAAAGTTAAGGTCCCATGTAGGCAAAGGTGGCTTCCTTGGAGGCTTTACATTTTTAATTCCTCTCAAACTGCCTGAGTAGAGGATGAGAGAAGACTGGAGGATCCATGTTGTATTCTGCTGAAATTGCTGATGCATGAATCTTAATGGAGGAGTAAGACAGGCCATTGTGGAAAAGTTCTGCTAAATATTCCAGGATGTTTGTTTGCTAATGATACATTTTCTCCTTTTGCTGCACTCCAAATGAGGTATCTTTTCCATTTGGCTGTATAAGTTCCTTGTGGAGGGTCTCCAGTATAATGTCTTTAACCCTCTGGGATAAATCTGGGTTATTTTGTTTTATGTAACATTCCAAGCAGCTAGCTGCAGTGTTTTCAAGTTTGGATGTAGGATCTTGAAGTTGTTCTGTGTTAGCAGTAAAGGAACTAGAGGTAGAGGCCATGCGTGTGTCCGAGACATACTCCTCAGTAGCGGGTAGGATCTTGAAGTTGTTCTGTGTTAGCAGTAAAGGAACTAGAGGTAGAGGCCATGCGTGTGTCCGAGACATACTCCTCAGTAGCGGTACCAATGATGCCTCGCCAGTCTGGAGCTATCAGGATGATCCTCTTCTTTGATCTTCAGTAGCACTTTGTGCATCAAAGGAAGAGGTGGGAATGCATATGCTGTCAGGTTTTCCCAACTGAAGGAGAGGGAGTCCACTTTCCAAGCAAGTGGGTGGTATGCCCTTGTGCAGAATTTCCTCAATTGGTGGTTGTGGGGATGCTAACAGGTCTATTTCTGGTAGTCCCCATTTCTTTGTTATGGATTTGAAGATGTCTGGATGTAGCATCCATTCGTGGGCATCCGTGGTAGTTCTGCTTAAGGTGTCTGCTAGTATTTCCTTTCCTGGCACAAATATGGCCTGGAGCTGAACGTTGAGGTTCAGGGCTACATTCCACAGGTCCATTGCCATCCGCATAGAGGATATGAGTGTGTGCCTTGTTTGTTGATATACCACATGACTGTGGTGTTGTCCGTCTTTATCAGCAAATGACCCTGTTGAAGAAATGGTCTGAATGCCTGAATTGCCTGTTTCACTGCCAGCATCGCTTTTTGATTTATGTGTAGGTTCAGCTGGTCTTGTGTCCATAGGCCTTGTATACACTTGTCCCCCAGCCTAGGTCCGGTAGTCTGGCTTGGGTGAGGTTTGTGGAAAGGCAGTCCTCTGTTCAACTGACAGGCCTGAGCCCACCACAGGAATTCTTGCTTCAGGCATGGCATTATTGGAATCTGGGCTTCTAGGCTGTGCTTGTGTTGAGACCATATATTCCTTAGGTACCATTGCAACTTCCTCATATGTAGCCTGGCATGTGGAATCAGTATTATGCAGGATGCCATGTAACGCAGGGCTTGCAGGACTTTCCTTGCTGTAAGCTGGTTCTGTGTTAATGCCATGAAATAGAGTGGTAGTTGCTTTTGCTTTTCTGCTGTGAGAAATGCCATCTGATTTGAAGTGTCCAGTTCTGCACCCAAGAATGTTATCCTTTGGGATGGCACCAGCCTTGACTTTTTCATGTTGACTGTGTATCCCAGGGCTTGCAGTAGTTGTATAACCTTTTCCAAATCTTGTGTTAATTTGGTTTTGTTGTCCGCTTGTATCAGGCAGTCATCCAGGTATGGATAAATCTGAATTCCCTGAAGCCTGCAATGAGCAATTACTGATGCCAGGCATTTCGTGAACACGCAATGCTGAGAATTGATAATGCTCTGATCCTGCAAGAAATCTGAGGTATCTTCTGCAATCTGGTCGGGTATGCCTCCTTGAGATCTAGAGTCACCAGCCAAGACTCCTTGCCCAGCATGGAAAGAAGCTGCTGTAAGGTCAGCATTTTGAATTTTGGAACAATGAGATATGTGTTCAGAGCGGACAGGTCGAGAATAGGCCTCCATTGGTTTTCTTTTCTTGGTACCAGGAAAAGTCTGGAGTAAAATCCTTGTCCTTGTTCCATAGGTGGTACCTTTTCTATAGCTCTCATCCTTAGTAAGTGGTTGATTTGTCCTAGAGCCTTTGGTTTGGTGGAAGGTTTGGCATTCCTTTCTTTTTTGGTAGAGAGTGGAAGTGAAACATGTAGCCTTTGTCTATTGTCTGTAAAATCCATTTGTCTCCTGTAATGTAATGCCAGTTTACGGAAAATAAGGCTAGCTTTCCGCTAAAAAGGTGCTCCAGTTGTTCCCTGGTGGCGTATCAGAGCCAAGTCATTGTGTCTGTCCTGTGGAAATGGTAGTAGCTGGATCTGTGGCAGTACTTCTCTGGTTGTTAGGCTGCCACTGTTTCTGCCTCTCTGTGCTCTGGAGGTGTCTGAGGACCAAGTCGGCCAATTTCTACTAAACGGAGGTTGGACCTGTAAGAAATCCTTGACTGTTTGGACAGATTTTGCTTTTTCTTCCACCTTCTTTAACACTTGCTGTGCAGGGGAGCCAAACAAACTTTGTTTCTCCATGGGAGCATCTAGGAGCTTTGACTTTACATGGTCTGGTAAGGATTGCTCTTTAACCATGCATGCCTGATCACTGTTCCAGTCATAGCTGATCTAAAGGAAGCCCAGTGCATCATAGCCGATTTTAAAAAATGATTACTGACCTGCTGAGTGTTATGCACCAAATCCTGAAGGGACTTACGGTCCATAGGTTCAGGAGAGGACAGTTTTTTATTTAGCTGGTCTAACAAAAATTCCTGATACTGAATCATGTGGAATTGACAGTTTAAGGAAGAGTAGCAGAAGTATAAACTTTTTACCCCATCTCTAATCAGAGGGGGTTTTTGGCAGAGGCAGCCTGTGAGATGGTTTCAGGATCTGCAGCCTTATACAAGTGAAAGTGTGTGTGGACCCTGTAATATCTGTCGGGTTTAGTAGAAGAGAGTCAGGAGCAGTACAGGCATCATTAAATGCATCATCCACAACAGTTAGTACTGGAGGAATGGCTAAAGGCCTATGCTGTGGTAAATGTATAAAGGTCCTTAGCCTTTTCCTTGAATCTGAAAAATCCTGGCCCTGCCATTGAAATTGCTCTCTCATAGCATGTAAGGTTTCCCCAAAAGAAAATTCCTCAGGGAGAGGCAGAAGGAATGGAATCTTCTGCATCAGAATCCTCATATGGAGAATAAGGGCCTTCTGGAGGATTTGAGTTTTCTGACTCATCCGAAGAGTAGTCAGTAGAAACTGGGTCTGGGGCTCTGCTCTAGGCCTTTTCTCTGAGGGGTTGAGAGGCCCTGTCTGGGTGAGGTTGGGATCCCTGATCAAAGAAATGAGATCCTCAGCCAGGCTAAGCATTTGGGAACTAGAGGTAGGCCTGCAAGGCCAAGATTTAGCTGCTTTAGCAGAAAAAGCCTTGATGGACATAGATGCAGGGGCCTAGCAGCTCACGGCAGGAGGAGTAGATGTCGAAAGGAATAGTATCGGATAAATCCTGGGTGCCAGCTACAGCAGGAGAAATTTCAGTAGCAGATTCAGCCATGCTGTGAGAGGCCTCGGTTTTCGAGGTATGCCTTCGGCCGAAGGAAGAACCGAGGACTCTGTTTCAGCCGAGACAAATCTGTTGGCTTAACCGTGGTTCGGGGCAAACCGGACAACGCCGTGACGCAGTCCTTTTTCACGCTTTTTTTTAGATTGTGAAGTTCGAAGTCCCACGGCATTTATAAAGCAAAGGAAAAAAAAACTCTCCGACTCCCCCACATCGCCTAAGTGTCCGTCGGGTTGAAGGAAGCACAGGCTAGACAAGCTGATACGCCGTGGTCTGGGTCTTAGCTTTTGAAGTCTTCGGTAGAAATCTCTGGATCTGACCGACCGCACTTGGCCGAACAGCTTCGAGCTTGCCCACCCCGGTGCAAGAGGCACGAGGGGGCTGATGGCGTGATGCCTTCTTATACCTTCATAGCTAGATATTCGGGTGAAGTGCTATTACATCCCGCCACCAGAATTGACCCAGACGAACCCGGCGGCTGCGCAGGACAACCTATATGTTAGGACTGCAGATGCATCCTTGAAGGACATCTAGCAGGTCATGCGGAAGCCAACTGCACCTCAAAGTTATGACAGTTTTTCCATAGAAAAAAACATAATTGGTAAATACAATAGAGGCAAAAACAGATAAAAGGACTAAGTGTAACAGAAGAATGATCAGACTCCTTACCCAGTGCCAAAGTACAAAGGTGTGGTCAGAGACCTAGGTTCAACTTAGGAAACAGATGAACCTATAAGACAGATTCCCATCTGTTTATCAGCAAGTACTAGGCTAGCTACCCTGCAGGTCATTTTAAGCCTAGACCATTTACCTTTTTATGCTCAAAATAACTTACCCCATTTGGTTACAGATTGGCTTTACTCACCCCATGGTTGACAATTGTACATTACCCATAATAAGAATAACTGGAATCATGCTATAGATTATTCCATGCACAGGGGTTCCCTCAAATTAAGCATTTAGGAGATGAAATTATCCATTAGTAGTACATGGGGCAATTCTGGGGTAAATTTTCCATTACCCATCCACAGATCCAAGATGAAAAATCCAAGTCTTAGGATGCTTAACAGACCCTCTGCATTATTGTGGTTGTAAACAAGGTATTCACCTTCTCTAGAGCTAATCTAGATGCTTCCCAAGTTGTAAATATGACCTTCCTTTGTTTTACTGCAGTAAAACAAAAGCTTCACCCTTCTTACAAAGATTGTGTTTTCTGATAAAACATAAGGAACAGATCACTCTGAGAACGTCACTAGCCTAGGCCCCTCCATACAAGGGTCACACTGGAAACTGGAGAAAGAGCTTTTTAAACGTATAAAGTTGAAAGTTTACATGATTAGACAGTCAGGTGATATCCTTCCACTGCCACTAAAGAGGACAAATCTAAAGCACTACATAATTGTAAAAGTATCCACGAATCACCACATACATGGTAGTCCCCTAAATACAGAAAATTAAATAAGGGATCTGAGGACCCAAGTAGGTAGCAATCTCTCCTTTGATAATATTGCCAAGGTGGTAAGAAAATCCTATGTGGCCCACCTAATCGTAAAAGGGTTCGCATCTAGAACGAGAGGTTATTGTGCCCCTCTACTCATCACTGATCAGACCCATCATAGAGTACAACGCCCCATTTGGGATGTACCTTACAAGACACCTACAACAGCTGGAAAGACCACAGAAGTACCTCACCAAGAGGATTACTGGCCTCAGATGCCCTATGTAGCCTGACTGAAGAAACTCCACTGAAGAAACTCCAGCTGTACTAGGTTGTATACTGCCTACTCAGAGATGATCTCTGCCTGACATACAAGTCCATGTCCAACCCAGAACTGGACATGCTGCACCTAAAAAAAAAAAATCCCTGATGGCCACAAGCTCTACGGATCTAAACCTCACCATAACGATAAACAGGACTTGCTGGAGGGATAGATTCCTGTCCCAGAGACTCCCCATGCTTTGGAACAGGATTCCAAATCTATATTAGGCAGAGCCCCTAACACTCCTCAAGAGAAACCTTGACGAGTGGATGGGAAACAGAAAATTTACCCCAGGGATCACTGCAGTGGCTCTGCTGGACAGAGGCACAGGGAACTAATCTAAGGGGGTGGCGAAAGCAAATACATTCTGGCTAGGCTTACATATGCCCTCGGGCAAATAGCCTAGTACTTACCTATGGATCTATAATAAATATTAGTTGTCCATGACCTATGTCTCAGCAGTGACAGCCAGTGCTCAACTGGAGTACATCACTGGCATTAAATCATAATAGGTAATAGGATTCCCAACACAAGTACCATCAAGTGATCACTGCATAGAGATTCAATGACTTGCTGCCTCACACGGGACCAAATAGCAGACATCAACATAGTCAACTCCAGTTAGATGGTCTCACTGAAGCCAGGAAAGGGAGGATGCAGGAGAAGATTCCTCACTCCAGAATTCAAAGCCTTTGCTTGGGGGGGCAAAAAATGATACTTTACAAGACATGGCCATGCACCATCATGTTGAAGACATCAAGGGAACACTCATTGGAGGGAGATGCCCAGAGATGCACCCTCTAAATTTTCTTCTAGGAATGCAATCCCAGTTCTCTTCCTCTCCAGCTTCTGGGTGAACTCATCTGTAAGCAAAACAAAAAAAAAACCCCCAAAAACAAAGCTTGCAACTGGACAAAAAAGGGAGAGTCTCCTGAGCAGACTTGAGAGAAGTAAGCTTTGATGTTTGACTATCAAATTCATTGCGTTTCATCAGTCCAGCATGAACAATGATCATAAGGAATTCCCCTCCTGCTGATTCCAGGTCTCAACAGCCTCCAAAGCTGCAATCTTTAGGTGCTACAGACCCTCACTTTTCTGTCTCCTGAGGTAGCTGGGTCATAGTAACAGCACTTAACGCAGTGTTTTGTCATTACCCTCATGCATGCATGTGCCAGAGTGGATCCCACACAGTTACACAAACATTTCAGAGGACATCTCAGTTTTAATTGCAAACAAATAAAACTTTCTTGAAATGGAAACTTAATTGCAGCCCAAACTGGGGCAGCAGCAGAAAAAAAAATACTGAGTCATGTAGGAGAATGAGGGAAAAATTTTTTCAAATGAAAACCTACGGAAACAAAAGATTTTTTTAATATTAAATTTGTTGTTTACCAGGGTAAAACAACTAATCACAAAATGGCAGGCTAAACGTGGGGAAAAGAATGCCTGCAAGGCTACAGAAAAGGATGTTTATCCACTAGAAAGATGCAACATTTGCCAAACTCTACTTAAGGTCAAGCTTTTCCAAAAGGAACCACTAGATGGCAATCTTGCACCATTAAAATTGTAGTAAACTATTCCCCCCCCCCCCCCCCCCACCCCCACTCTCAGTCTGCCAATACTATTTACAGAGGGCAGAATTTCAAAGCAAGCCAAGAAATTAAAACAAAAATCTACCAATGTCCCACAGTGTTTTAATACATGGCAAATGCACAATGGGACAACATACAATACTCCTGCATTTGTAATTAGAACCTACTTTTGCTTAAAAATATTCAGACAACCAGTGTGCACGTTTTTTAATTTTAGTGTCTTCACTGAATTAGCATCCTTTTCTCATTACCCCTTTGCAGTTTTCAGCCTTAGCTATATGTAAACGAAGTATACACGACAAACATTTTCTAAAGGGCTTTGTACAGACCAGGACACTATGCATTGCTCACTTTAAAAATGTTTTTTTCCTACCAAAATTTTATCTGCAACGTTCAGAGCCAATTAATTCAGTTAAGTACCGCTTTCTTTAAAGATTTTTTTTTGAAACAAGTGCACAGAAATAGATATATTATCCTGCGCTTCAAAAATTCAAAGCATTGGTCTTCAAACAAACCTATACCAAGCTGAATTCCTTAGTTTATAACCTGAACTCTGTGCAAAAATTCCCTTTGTGGGTCAAAATAAAACCGCATCTGGTCAAGTTACATTTCAACACGTCCTCTTAAGCTTCCACACTAGGAAGCATGTGAACTCAAAGTCAAACTGCATGCACTATCAACTGCTATACTACAACTATATACACCAAGCCCAACCACCAGCTTACAGCAACTGAGCAAAAAGGCCAGCAAAACAACAAAGTTTTCACACGTACATTATTCTCATGTGACATACTAATACATACTTCGCAAACAATAGCTGGATGATCCAAACAACTGCGTACACAGCAAGACATTTATAACTCAAGGAAGCGCTCTGTATAAATCCAGGTCTATGCTACAAACCTCAAATATACGAAACCTGCTCATTGCATATACAATTGCAGAAAATCTCAAACAGAATTCAGCAGGATGAGGACCAGATAAGAGCCATGAAGACACAAAGCATACCCCCAAAACATCAAGTGACCAGTGACGTCACACAGGCCAAGAAAGCAGATTAATGAACCAAATGACCAATGGAAAAAACGTTCTTGACATCACGGCATACACAACAATGCATGAAGATGTTAAAAGTACAGTTTTGTAACTACCATAAATGTAGATGTTAGAGTGTTCACCCTGCTGCAGTCATTACACTTGGGTTATCCTGTCGTCAGGCAGTCCCGCAGTCGGCCTGATTTCCAAAGTCTTGGTCAGACGTCAGTTGCTGTCGCCTCATCCCTGACGTCAGTGAGCCAGGGGTACATATATTGCAACAGACGCCATTTTCTTCAGTTTTTCTTGCCCCAGATGTCAGGTGCCCCCAAAAAGGTGATCCAAATTAGTACCAAAAGGTGGGAACACAGTACAAACACAAAAACCCTTCAGCTAAAAACAAATACATCAGTAAGGCCTAGCAAAGATTTAGCCAGTAAATCAGAGGGGTTGGAGGGAGGGTAACCTGGACTGCAGCAGGGTGAACACTCTAACATCTACATTTATGGTAGGTACAAAACTGTACTATGTTCAATGTGTTACCCTGCTGCAGTCATTACACTTGGGTTGAGTCCCAAAGCTAAGGTAGGGTGGAGGCATCATAGAGGGTTAGTGGAGGCAATAAGGCCCTGCAGAACTGCAGTGGCAAAGCCTGCCCTGGACTTAGAATAAAGAGGTAAGTGATAGTGTTTGGTGAAGGTGTGCACAGAACTCCAAGTTGCAGCTTCTAAGATTTCCTTGGTAGGAACCCCCCTCAGAAAGGCTGTAGAGGTAGCTGTTGCCCTGGTAGAGTGGGATCTAATGGTAGGAGGAACTGGTTTCCCATGATGGGTATAGCAGAATCGTATGCAATGGCCTATCCATTTAGAAATGGTTTGCTTGGATATGGCCCTCCCTTGAGAAGCTGTAGCATAGAAAACAAAGAGCTGGTCAGATTTTCTGAAAGCCTTAGTCTTATAGTATCGAAGCGGTCTGTGAATGTCCAAGGAATGCAGGAGTCTCTCACCTTTGTTCTGTGGATTGGGGTAGAAAGTGGGTAGGTGAATGGTTTGATTTAGAGCTACACTGGACACCACCTTAGGCATGAAGGAAGGATTAGATCGTAGAGAAACTCTGTCTTGATGAAAAATGAGGAAAGGTTCCACTGCCATAAGTGCCTGCAATTCTGAAACTCTCCTAGCAGAAGAGATTGCCAGGATCAGGGCAGTCTTCCAAGATGGGAACTGAAGGTCTGCAGAAAAAGCTGGTTCAAAGGGAGGTAGCATTAGTTTTTCCAGAACAAAGTTGAGGTCCCATGTTGGTGTAGGAGCTCTTCTAGGTGGTCTAATGTTTTTTGCCCCTCTGAGGAACTGCCTTAGGAGAGGATTTGAAAATAAAGGTGGATTCATGTCGTAGTAAGCTGAAATAGCTGAAGCATGGATTTTAATTGAGGAGAAGGAAAGTCCTTTATTCAACATCTCAGCTAAATACTGCAGAATGTGAGGCATATGAGGCTGAGTTGTGTCTTGGCCTTTAGCTTGGTTAAAAGCAGAAAACCTTTTCCATTTGTCCGAGTAAGCCTTCCTGGTGCTTGGCCTCCTGGCTTCTAGAATAACATCCAGTACTGCTTGTGAAAGAGGGGCTGGTTGGATGTTTAATTGATTTGCCATGAAGCCAGGTTTAAGGTTTTGATCTGGCTGTGTAGAATCTGCTTGTCTTGCTGCGTGAGCAAATGAGGTATTTGAGGCAATATCCATGGTGGGCTGTGAGCCATATTCTTCAATAGCGGGTACCAGTGCTGGCGTGGCCAGTATGGGGCTATGAGAATCATTTGAGGTTTCTCCTTTTTGACCTTCAAAAGAACCTTTGTGAGAAGAGGTAATGGAGGAAAGGCATATGCTGTCAGGGTTTTCCAACTGAAGGAGAGAGCGTCCACTTTCCAAGCTTGATGGTGGAATGTCCTTGTACAAAATTTTGTCAGCTGGTAGTTTTGAGGACTGGCAAACAGGTCTATATTTGGTAGGCCCCATCTCTGAGTTATCATTGAAAATATTTGTGGGTCTAGCTTCCACTCGTGGGGATCTTTGATGTTTCTGCTTAGGTCGTCTGCCAATGTGTTTTTCTGTCCTGGCAGGAATTGAGCTTGTAACTGGACTTGGTAGGCCAGAGCTGTGTTCCTAAGATTATTGCTTGCCTGCAGAGAGGGTAGGAATGTGTGCCCCCTTGTTTATGTACCACATTACTGTGGTGTTGTCCGTCTTTATTGCAAGTTGTCCAGGCTGTAGTAGATCCTTGAAGGCTGTCAGAGCTTTCTGTACAGCTAACATCTCTTTTTGGTTTATGTGCAGTTTTCTTTGTTCTGCAGTCCATAGGCCTTGAATGCATTGCCCTGCCATGTGTGCCCCCCAGGCATAGTCTGAAGCATCTGTTGTGATAGTTTGCCTGGGTGGGGGCAAGGTGAAAGGCTGACCCTTGTTGAGGTGACATGTCTGTGCCCACCATAGAAATTCCTGTTGAAGGCAGGGAATGAGAGATATCACTGTGTCCAAGCTGTGGCTGTGTTGAGACCATACGCTTTTTAGGTACCACTGTAATTTCCTCATATGCAGTTTTGCAAATGGTATTATCAGAATGCAAGATGCCATAAAGCCCAAAGCCTGCAGAATTTTTCTTGCAGTTAATTGGGTCTTTGTTGCCATTGTCTTGAAATACTGAGTCAGTTGTAATTGCTTGTCTGGTGTAAGATAAGCCTTCTGGGCCGTTGTGTCCAAGCTGGCACCCAGGAATGTCATTTTTTGTGAGGGTACTAATTTTGACTTCTTTTCGTTTACTGTGTACCCCAGACAATTCAGTAGATGCTTCACAAAAGCCAGATGTTGCAAGAGAATGTCTTTTCTTTCTGCTTGGATGAGGCAGTCATCCAGGTATGGATATATTTGAATTCCTCTGTCTCCAGTATGCAATTACTGGTGCCGGGCATTTTGTGAATACTCTGGGCGCAGTAGATAAGCCAAAGGGCAGTGCAGAGAATTGATAATGGGTTGAACCTGCAATGAAACGGAGGTATCTTCTGCAACTTTGTCTGATAGGAACATGCAGGTATGCCTCCTTGAGGTCCAACGTTACCAGCCATGCTTCCTTGCCCAACATGGGAAGTAGCTGCTGTAGTGTTAGCATCTTGAATTTGGGTACTTGCAAGTGTTTAGAATTGAAAGGTCCAGAATTGGTCTCCAAGCATTTTCTTTTCTGGGTACCAGGAAGAGTCTTGAGTAAAATCCTTGGCCTTGCTCTTGAGTTGGTACCCTTTGAATGGCTCTCATGGCCATGAGAGCTGTAATTTGTTTTTGAGCCTCTGCCCTTTGATTTTGTGGCAGGTTTGGCATTCCTCTTTTTATTGGCAAGGTGTGAAGGTGGAATCTGTATCCTCGTAAAATTATGTCTAGTACCCATTTGTCCTTTGTGACCATGTGCCAGTTGTCTGCAAATAGGACTAGTTTTCCCCCCAGGGGGCTGACAAAAGAGTTTTGTTTGGCCAGCTGAGGTGCAAGTCATTGAGTTTGCCTTCTGGTGGGTTGAGACCTGTCTTCTCCTCCCTTCTGGGTTGGAGTGCCCCATTGGCGAGGTTTATACTGGGCTTGTGGTTGTCCTCTGCCCCTTGGGCGCCTGTATTTACCCCTCTGAGGCCTGTGAGTGGCTGGAAAGGACCAATTTTTGTTGGCCAGTATCTGCTGAAACGAGGGGGTTGTACTTGTAGGAAATCTTTGACTGTCTGCATTGATTTTGCCTCATCTTCCATTTTCTTTAAAACAACTTCTGCTTTAACACCAAAAAGAACATCCTGCTGTAAGGGAGCATCTAGTAGTTTTGCTTTAACATGATCAGGCAGACTTTGTTCCTTTAACCAGGCATGCCTACATATAACTGATCCAGTGACAGCTGCTCTGCAGGAGGCCTCTAAAGAATCAAACCCACATTGCAAGGTATGTTTGCCCACCTGCTCGGTGGCGTGCAACAAATCCTGTACTTCTTTCAATTCAGTTTGTTGAGGGAGGGTGCTTATCTTTTGTTTTAACTGAGATCAGAAATTGCTGATACTTAAGCATATGAAATTGACAGTTTAGAGCTCTCATAGCTAAAGTGGCTGAGGTGTAAACCTTCCCCCCCCCCCATCTGTCTAGTGCTCTTTAATCCCTTTCAGAAGGTACTGGATTTTTAGCCATGGAAGCCTTAGCCCCCTTGGGACCCTGGGAGATGGTCTCTGGGTCAGCTACTGGACTTTTGTAAAGACATTTGTGGGAATCAGGAACTCTCTACTATCTGTCAGGCTTGGCCGGGGCAAGAAGCAGAGAGTCAGGGTCGAAACTGGATTCTAAATAGACATCATCCACAATATCCAAAACAGGAGGGATGGCTAGAGGTCTGTGTTGGGGGAGTAAAAGAAACTCTGAGCCTATTCTTGGAATCAGAGTAATCCTGACCTTCCCAGTGGAAATGTTCCCTCATAGTGTGTAAAGTTTCCCCAAAAGAGTAAGCTGAGGGAATAGAGTCCTCAGCATCAGAATCTTCATAAGGAGAAAAGGAATAGTCTTGGTCCTCAGAGGAATCCGAAGAAAAAGACAGTTGTTCAGAGGAAGCAGATTCTTCCTCTTGTCTAGGCCTTTTGTCAGGAGGAGGCTGAGAACCCCCGATAAGAAAAATCAAATCTTCAGCCATCTTGAGCATCTGTTTCTTAGGCATAGGGCCTTGAACAGTAGACTGAAGTGAATTAGAAGTTATGCACTCACCATAACGTTCCATCTGAGTAGGTATCTTCATTTGTCTGCAACCTTTGGGATACGGATCCGATCTCGGATCCGAGCCGGCAACTTCTACCACAGCATAGATCCGAGCTCCTAGCTCCTCCCTTTACCCATAATCCCCTGCCAACCCTAACTGACCTCAGATCAAGTTTGCCCGATATAAGCAATGTTAATGTGCCCCGTAAGTGGCTAATCCAAGACCGATCCTATAGGTCAGGGGGAAGGAGGGGGGATGGTTGCAGACAAATGAAGATACCTACTCAGATGGAACGTTATGGTGAGTACATAACTTTTAAATCTGAAGTAGGAACTTCATTTGTCAGCAACCTTTGGGACAGAGTCCCCAGCTACCTGAATCCTGGGTGGCCTTTATGGAAGAACATTCCGGAGCACTGCAGAGCCAAAGGACGCCCTACCTCTGGAGACAACATCCAGTTTGTAATGGCTGATAAAGGTATGAAATGAGGCCCAAGTGGCTGCAGAACAAATATCATCTAAGGGGACCCTAGATTTAAAAGCCGCCGAAGCAGCGACGGCCCTAGTAGAATGGGCTCGGACTCCCTGAGGAGCAGGCCTTCCCGAACTCTGATACGCTAAGAGGATACAATTAGCTATCCACCGTGATAGTGTAACTTTAGAAATTGACTTGCCTAAACTTGTTTTGGCAAAGGAGACAAACTGGTCAGATTGCCTATGACCAGCAGTTCAAGGAGTATAAAAACGTAATTGTCTGTGCACATTCAAGGAATACAGTTTATATTCTCCTTTGTTCTGGTAATGGGGAAAGAACACGGGAAGATTAATAGATTGATTAATATTAGCTTCCGAAGACACCTTAGGCAGAAAGGACAGATTGATCCTGAGGTAAACTATCTGGATGGAAGGATAAATACGGCGGCTTAACACATAGAGCCTGAATTTCAGAGACCCTTTTAGCTGAAGTAATGGCCACTAAGAAGGCCGTTTTCCGAGAGAGATATTTAAGATCAACCGTGGCCGCCGGCTCGAAAGGGGGGCTAGTCAAGGCTTGGAGAACCAAAGACAAATCCCATGGGGATACTACCTCCCTGACTGGAGGCCTGAGAAGGAAGGTACCCTTGAGGAAAGCTTTACAAAGCTTAGAAGTCATCAGAGGGCCTGATTCATGCCCTACATGATAATGTGAAATCGCTGCCAGTTGTACCTTGACTGTAGAGCAGCTAGCCCCTTGATGAAAAAGAGTAGTTAAGAACTCCAAAACCGACGTGAGAGGCGCCGTGAAAGGATCCAAGTGATGGTGCTCCGCCCAGATGGAGAAACGTTTCCACTTGCTTCGATAGACTCTTCTGGTGGAAGGTTTATGTGCTGCTACTAGGATGGCTTTGACTGGTGAGGAGATTCCGGGAGTCCTAAATCAGGAGTGGAACTGCAGCAACCAAGCCGTCAGCTTGAGGTTGATCAGGTTGGGGGCCGGGAGACCCAGAAGGTGGGTAATGAGAGCCGGGAGTGGATCCAGAATCCATGGTGGATGAATTAGGTGAGACCACAAGTACAGGAACCATGTTTGACGAGGCCAGAATGGGGCAATGAGGATCATTTTGCTCCCCAGCCGACTGGCTTTCTGTAGGAGTTTCAGCATCATGGGCAAAGGAGGATAAGCGTAAAGGAGACCGGGAGGCCCAAGCATGTACTAGAGTCTCTCGGGGACTCCCCCTAGGGGGGATTAGAGCGAAGTAACTGTTGCATTTGGTATTTGAAGGAGAGGCAAAAAGATCGCAACAGGGTTCCCCCATAGGGCAAATATTTGTTTCGCTACTAGAGGATTGAGAGACCATTCGTACTGAGTCAGAATCGAACGACTGAGCCTGTCTGCTAGGATGGTGGACCGTCCCGGAATGTGCGTTGCAATAAGAAAGCGGTTGGTGGAAATCGCCCATTCCCACTCTCTCATGGCCTCGCGACAAAGGGGATAAGACCTGGTTCCCCCCTGTTTGTTGATGTGCCAGACAACTGACATGTTGTCCGTTTGTACTGCAATTGTCCCAATCGGTAGAAGGCTGTGAAGTGCCTGCAACGTCAAAAGCACCGCCCTCATCTCTAGGACATTGATATGCAAAGTGGTCTCTGTCGTTCCAAGTGCCTTGGACCGTTCTGCCTGAATAGTGCCCCCCCACCCCAGGCGAGAGGCGTCAGTGGTCACTGTGGCGACGGGGGAAGGCATCGAAAATGGTCGTCCTGTGTGGAGACTCTGGGACCGGAGCCACCACATGAGCGACCTTCTGCAAGCCCTGCTTAGGGGAATAGGATGGGACAGGGGATTGCGAGACAGGGACCATTGTACTTGGAGGGTCCATTGCAGTATCCTCATATTTAGGCGGGCTAGGGGTAGTAGAGGAATAGCTGCGGCCATGGACCCTAGAGCCCTCAGGATCAATTCCGCAGGTGAAGCAGGAAGAATGAGAATGGCCTTGACATGCAACCTCAGGTTCTGAAGCCGATCGGGAGTTAAGGTAAGCATTATCCTGGAATCCAATCTCGCCCCTATAAAATCTATTACTTGTGAGGGGACTAGAGAGGATTTGGTCATGTTGATAGTTAACCCTAGATGTGGAGCAAGGTCAAGGAAGTAATCCCTGCCTGAACAGAGCAGATGCCTTGTTGGGGCGATGAGGAGCCAGTCGTCCAGGTACGGAAAGACCTGAATTCCCTGAAGCCTCAGGTGGGCCGCTATGACCGCCAAGACTTTGGTGAACACCCTGGGGGCTGAGGTGAGACCAAAGGGAAGGGCCCTGAACTGAAATTGACTGGCTCCCAGCCGGAAGCAGAGGAACCTCCTGGAGCGTCTGTCCACTAGGATGTGGTAGTACGCATCCTTGAGGTCTATCAAGCACATCCAATCGTTCTCCTGTAATAGGGGGAGAATAGATTGTAAGGTGACCATTCGGAACTTTTCTTTGGGTACTGCCAAGTTCAGGAGAGAGAGATAGAGAATGGGTTTCAAGTCCCCAGTCTTTTTTGGCACCAGAAAGAACCTGGAGTAAAACCCCGATCCGAACTGATCTGGGGGGACGGGTTGGATGGCTCTTTTCTGCAAAAGCTGCTGAATTTCTGTAGCAGCTGCCTCCCTCCGATTGGGTGGTACGTCCGGGGAGGCTTTTGATTTTGGGGGTTACAATAAAGGGAATTTGGTAACCTCTGGATATGATGCGAAGCACCCAGCGATCTGTTGTTATGGACTCCCACATTGCTAGGGGCTTCGAAAGATGCCCCCCGACTGCCTCCAGAGTGGAGCAGCCGGGCAACCCCTCAGGGGTTCTGCATGGGCCTCTCAGAGAATGGTTCCCTGGACCCAAAGTTTCTGGGACCCCCTCTGCCTCTTGGGCGGCGTTCTCCCTGTCCTCCTCTGCCACGAGAGGTCTGGTTGTCCGGAGCAGACTGGGACTGATGCGATTTTCGGAACCACATCATCTTCTGACCCTTTTGGTTCTTAGAAAAGGACCTCTGGGGAGCAGAGAAGCGGACTCCGACGGCAGACAACGTCTTCCCGTCTTTCTCGTTCTGGACTAAAGTGTCGAACGGTTTTGCCAAAAAGTGCAGAACCAAAGGGGGCATTTGCGAATGACGCCTTAAAGGGTTCCGAGAAGTCACAGTGTCGGAGCCAGGCCTGACGCCTGATTACCAGGCCGGCTCCGCCAGCTCCTTCAGTGGCGTGTGACAAGAGCCGCATAGAGGTGTTAGAAACTGAACGTAGAGTAGACATTCGGGAGGAGTACAGATGCTTGTCTCCTTCAGACATGGACTCTGGGGGGGATGCAGCGTATTCTTTTATTAGATCCCGCTGCATCCGGATGACGTGTGCCATATAGTTCAGCGCTCTCATGGAGAAGGTTCCTGAACTAAAGACCCACTTCCCCAGGCGGTCCATCGCTCGAGAGTCCTTACTCGGCGGGTGGACCGCAGAGCTCTCCTGAGCCAGCTCTCTCTTGGTGGCCGCCGCCACCAACATGGCATCCACGGGGGGACCTCTGCTCCAGTGGGTTCTTTCAGCAGGGGGACTCAGGATCCTATCTGGGCGCTTGGGGACTGGCTCTACAGTGTCCGTCTCCTTCCAAGCCCTGGTGGAAATAAGGTCTACCAGGGGGTTGGGGGGAGGGGACACCCAAGAGATAGATGGCCCTGCTTCGAACGCCTCTAGGAATACGGACTCATCGGAGGAAGCCTTGAGGGCAGACCCCCCCCCCCTAATCCTGAGCATCTCCATGATGTCTCCAAAGGAGACATCCTTGGGGGGGTGACCTTGGGGAGCCTTCCTCTTCATCTAAGTCCGTATCTCCTCTTACACTTGGCTTTGTGAGGGACCTCTTCGGGGCTGTCCGAGGAAGACTCACCAGCAATATCACGTTCCGCAGGAACACCCAGAGATGCTGAAGCAGGCTGTCCCGAAGGCCGGGTGATGGGAGCCCGGACCAGCTGAGAGGGAGTGCAGGGAGGAGCCAAAGCCAGGACCGGGGGTCCGGGTGCACTCAACAGTGCCCTCTCCACCACCGCGAAAGCCGAGGGGGAGCTACTCTCAATAGGCTCAGAGAGTCGGCTCCCACTTGGATCCGCAGTGGGGACCGGATCCAGGGCTGAGACCCTCTGATCCGAAGGACCCGTGTGCTCCGACCGGGACGGAGCCGAAGTCACACAAAGTCCCTCGGATCCGAAGCTCTGCCCACGGCTCAGAGAGGTCGGATCCGACAAACTCGAGGGACCAGTCGGAGCCGAAGTAACTAGTACTGTCTGCTCCGACACACCCCCGAATCCGACGCGGCTCTGCTCCGAACCCAGGAAGCGGGACGGAGAAGGAGCAATTGGGGCAAAAAATGGGGTCGAGCTCCCCCCGGAGGGGAGGGGGGGGGAGGCAAGAGCAATCCCATCTGCAGCTGGGCCTGGTTGAACCTCCTCATCATCCGGTCCATGTCTGCATCTGACATACTAAATGTGGACCTCGACGAGGCCACCGAGGCAGACCTAGAGTGACGCCTCGATGACCTCGACGGGGACCGGGATGCCTACTCCCCAGGTCCCGGTGAAAAACAACGGGACCGGAGCCGAGGAGGCGATCCAGTAACCCTGGATGGAGAAGCCCGCTTGGCGGGCGGGGCAGAGGAAGAGTCCTCTGCCTGCCGCTTATGGTGCTTCTCCTTCCTTTTGGTTTTTCCGGCCTCCCTCTCCTCCGGAGCCAAAACGGGAGGTTGAGTCCTGACCGGAGGAAGGGAGGCAGGGGTGGCTACCACCAAGTGCTGGGTAGCGGCCACCAAAGAACCGGAGGCGAGTCCGGGGGCAAAAGGCCCGCCAGAATCAGCTTTGACCTCAGGTCCTTAAGTGCCCTGGGGTTGAACGCTGCACAAATCCTGCATCCCGAGAGGTGTTCAACCCCAAGGCACCTAACGCACCGGGTGTGGCCATCCGCCGGTGAAAGCTTATGGCCACACTCGGTGCATTTCGAAAAGATGGCTTTAGGGGCCTACGACATGAACGGAAAAACACACTCACTAGGCCCCTACACACACCACAAACACACACTACGAACCAGCGAGGGTAGGGAGGAAAAATTTTACAAAAAAAGATATTTAAGAGGGAACCTAAACAAACTTACACAATCACACATGAAAAGTACAAAAACATTCTAAGTTTTTTCTCACAAATACTCTGAACTGCCAGGAGCTCAAAATCCAGCTTGTAGGCTTGAAGCACGGCAAACTAGATCTGAGGTCAGTTAGGGTTGGCAGGGGATTATGGGTAAAGGGAGGAGCTAGGAGCTCAGATCTATGCTGTGGTAAAAGTTGCCGGCTTGGATCCGAGATCGGATCCATATCCCAAAGGTTGCTGACAAATTAAGTTCCTACTTCATATGCCTTTTTCGGTTTGGAAGGAGTCTTCGACTTGGAAAATGTTTTGACTGTAAGAATAGTCTGTCTGAAAACGCCTTCAGAAACAGATAGCGTTTCAGAAGCACCGTCCTTGGAAGGAAAATAGTCAGTAGGGCCTGAAGTAAAAGGCTGCGTAGGCCTGGTACATTCCGTCAAAATATCTGTAGCGGTCTCGGTTTCTAGAACTGCGGTTGTCAGAGGCTGCGTCGGAGCCTCACTGATAGCCGGAGATCGGATCAACCGAGGCCTCGGAATTAGGCTTAGGCCTGGGCTGACGATCCTTATCCCTGCGCTTTTTGTGCACGCCGGTAGCTCAGACGGCATGTTATAATTAAATTTTCTGCCAAAAAAATGTCGTGCAAAATCAAATCGTCTTTTAATAGTATGTTTATTAAATCTAGCACAAGAACGACAAGTGACGTCGTGATCAGGGCCTAGGCAAGGTATGCAATAAGAATGAAAATTCTTATGAGGTATTTGCTTCCCACAAGAAATACAATTGTTAACTTTTTCTGACATCGGTCTGAGGCAAGAAAAGTTTCCCCAACGGGGTACTTCGCTTTATAGAAGACTTTGGTCTGAAATTCGAATTCGAAAATCTCAGGAGTCGGCCGACCGGCACTTGCGAACTGCTTCTGCTTCAGGCACCGCGCAGCAAGAAAGACTGAAGAAAATGGCGTTGGTTGCAATATATGTACCCCAGGCACACTGATGTCAGGGATGAGGCAACAGCAACTGACGTCGGACCAAGACTTTGGAAATCCGGCCAACTGCGGGACCGCCTGACAACAGGATAACCCAAGTGTAATGACTGCAGCAGGGTAACACGAACATCAATAACATAGGCCAAACCAAAAATATCTGCAGTGGAAACAATTTTGAACTAAACAGTGGAAGAAGCCAGACCTCCAGGCAATTCTAACAGTAGCATTTCTACTGGACAAGTTAACAAGCTGTTCAAAGGTAAAATAAACCTGGCAGTTCTACTCTTAATTAATCCCTAACCTATCAGACACTGCTTGGCAGTCAGACCGCGCCAAACCTTTAGTATTTGTGTGTGGTCCATTCCAGAACCTAGAGAAAATGCAACCAAACAGATCACCAATACATGGTTTAAATGTACTATACAGAGAACAAAACTGCCTCGCATGCGACATCTGTACACTTTGGACCTCAGCATCCCAATAGACCACAGTGATGTCTCTGGACTGCCATCCTCCATTTGATAGTTCTATCATACTATAAACCAGCTACCATCTGTGCAATGTGTAAACAGAATACATTCACTTAGCTGAAAAACTCAGATTCCTATTAAGTTTTCGACATGTTATTTCCACACTGTTGTTTGATCAAGGAAACAGTACGTGTAATTAGCAGGGCTATGGTGGTGCAATGATGCTTTGCCTGCCCTGCCACCTCCCACACTGAATAGGCTTTCAAAATAGAGTTTAATTATTTGGGCCAAATTAAATGTATTCCATGTAAGCACACTACATTTCATGAGCAGTAACTGACCGCCCCAGCTGAAGTGACTAAAACACAACAAGCTACAATACATAAATACAATGTACTATCATTATAAACAGATGTGTATAAAATTACATATATGCATTTATATAAAAAGTGCACACACACACTTTCCCTACCTCTGTTACTTTCAAAAATGGCAAGATCGGCAATGCTTCAGATCACATTTGTCTCAAGATATCAAAAACCACGCAGGACTTAGATCATTCAAGTATTTTTAGGATTACGATTCTTCGGTGATCTAACATACTTTGTGATAAATGTAAATCAAAGGGGGAAAAAACATGTAAGTGGCAAAACAGGACTGGCACCTTTGAGGTTCGGGTGTGCTCAAAATATGCTTGTGTAAACAAAACATGCATAAAGTATAACTGTAGATCACCCCAAGGAGAGCCCATGGTGTGTGAACAGTTTACTCGTCACTTTCTCCACTTGTGGCTCTTGTGCAGACTTTAAACTTCCTGTTATTCAAGACGCAATAAATTAAAATTCAAGACTTGTGTTACTTAGTTTTCCATTACACCTTTCAGGACAAGGGATAAAACAATCAGCCTTGTAGTACGAACTATAGCCTACTTGGGAAACCTGGATTAGACTGCTTTAGAATTCAGGAAAATGGCACCCAGGACCAAGATGACTTCATACCATTGTAAAGCTGTCAAGGTAAAACATTCTGAAGGAATACCATTAAAGGTGAAATAAAAGAAAATGTGTTTAATGGGATGGCACACTAAGGAGAAAAGTTATAAAAACATAATAAAAATAGTAAGAAACAAAATCTTGATACACAAGCAAACGCCAAGTTACAACATTCAGTTATGTAAATTGCACATCAATGCAGGCTAGGCCAAGGACGGACAATGGCTAACCTGGAGTTGGAACAGAATTAGAGAGTGGAGTCAGAAAAAATAGGTCTGAGTAGTAAAGCCAATGACCAACAGCTGAGGTTAGCCAGTTAAAGCAGCAGAGCCATATTCTGAACAGAACGCATTTAAATTTTGTTTGAAGGTACTGGAGAATAACTTACCTATCTGCTTGTGTGTGCATGCGTGCTTAAGTCTCAATATTTGATCCAGGCTTGTTTTAGCTAAGCGGATCTTGTTTTGGCGTTCTACAGACTACAAGAGCAGCAGAAAGGAGAAAGAGACTTTGGTTGATTTTAAGTACCTCCGTTTACTTATTCTTGCTTATATTTGTTTAATGCACTTCAACCTTTTTTTATAAGTTATTGCATTTATTTTAACTGCATTTACTGTTTTTTGGCTACACACACAATTGTGCTAGCCTGCCGCATGTTTAAAGTGAATTTATTGCAGTTTTCAAAAAAAAAAAAAATTATCTTGTTTGCTCATTTTCCCACCATTTTCTGTTACTAGAATACTCCTGATTCAGATTTATTCTATTCAGGACTGTACTGGAATTAGAGTTGCCCAGACCTGGGATACAGGGAAGCCTTCCTGCTCATCAGTGGGAGTGGTAAGCACTGAGCAGCTTATCTACTGCTAGGAGTGGTTTCCAACTCTGAAATTTTACCATATTGGCAGTTTTGGCGAGCATTCTTTCCTTTTAAACTTTCTGCCTTAAAAACTCGTGTTTGTGCGATGCACAGTGCCACTAAGCTTGGGTAAACTATTACTGGTGCCAGAAAGTCTACTCTGGAAATTTTCCCTTGGACCTTGCTAGTTCCCCTTTTCTGCACTTTAGCTTATTAAATATAGCACTTGTTCAGACTTTTCGTATCAATTGCTGTAGCACACAAACTGCTACCAGCACTAAACTTTCCATAAACAAAACAGCCTCAGTACTTAATTACACTCCCCTCCAGGCATGTCTAAAGGTCAGTTTCCTGTTATTTCTCCTATTAACCTGGTGAACCCGGGCATCCTGAGGCAATGCAGTAACTGCCTTATGTAGACTGACGACCCTCTCCTCTTACTCTCCAACACTCAGACTTGAGAGATGCACCTATATATCCAGATTGGAAGCCATGCTCTCTCCAGCCAAGACTGGAATAGACAGTCAAGTGAAGGTCATCACTAGCACCACACTACAAGGAATACATAGCCACACCCCCCAGCTATCACATAACACAACACACCCACCTTTGTGGAGGTTTTCAAAAATCTACCCAGAGACCTCCAAGGCAGAAACACATGCAACAGCTCAAAGCATGAGACGCATAGCTCACACAGTGTGCCCACAACCAATGCCCCCAAGGCAAAACAGCTTACCCAATACACTTGTCATGGGTGACTCAACAGTAAGGTACATTGATGTCAAACTCACTAGGGTGAATAAGTAACTGTCAGCTGCCGGTCAGGAGCCAGGATACACCACATAATGCATGCACTTGGTCACTCCACAAAGTACAGTGTACACTTACCATAAATGTAGATGTTAAGAGTGTATTCACTGTTGCAGTCATCACACCTGGGTTATCTGCCTGCAGGTAGCCCTCCAGTCGGCCTGAATACCAGAGACTTGGTATTTCTGTGTCGGTTGCTGTCGCTCCAGGACTGATGTCAGGTAGTCAGGGAAATAAAAACAGGCAGCCGATGCCATTACACCAGCTTTTCATGACCTAAATGTCAGGAGCCCCACAAATAGGGAGCCAAGTTATGGTGGGGAAAACACCACCAGTAAAAAGTAAATGCCAATACCCCTGAAAGGGGTGTGGAGAGAGAGAGAGAGAGAGAGACACACACAGAGAGAGACACACACACACACACACACACACACACACACACACACACACACACACACACACACACACACACACACACAGAGAGAGAGAGAGACAAGGGAGCTGGGGGAGAGAAACCAGGACTGTAACAGTTAATACACTTGAACATCTACATTTATGGTAAGTGTACACAACTGTACTATGTTCAAGTTTCACTGTTGCAGTCATCAAACTTGGGTCGATTCCCAAAGCTGGAGAAAGGGTGGAGGCAGTCAAGAAGAGTCGGGGCTGGCTAGTATGCCATGCAGGACTGTTGCAAAAGTTGCCCTGGATTTGGAAAAGATAGGCAGTTGGTAACGCTTGGTGAAGGTGTGTACAGAACTCCAGGTAGCTGCTTCCAGGATGTCCCTGGTAAGGACTCCCCTGATGAATGCTGTAGAGGTAGAAGTTGCCCTAGTGGAATGTGTTTGGACCTCCTGAGGGGTTAGTTCCCATCGTGCTTGCAGCAGAAATGGATGCAGTGTGTAATCCATTTGGAAATTTAGTTTTGAAATGGCCTTGCTCTCTGCCCCTAGTGCAAAGCTGACTAGTAACTGATCAGATTTCCTGAAGGGCTTAGTCCTATCAAGGTAGAATCTGAGCAGTCTGAGCACGTCCAAGGAGTGCAGGATCCTTTCCCCTTTATTTTGAGAATTAGGGAAGGTTAGCAAGTGGATATAGATTGGTTGAAACCCACACTGGACACCACTTTAAGCATAAAGGAATGGTTAAGTCCTGAGGGGACACATTGTCAGCATGGAAAATAATGAAGGGTTCCACAGCCATAAGTGCTTGTCGCTCAGGCACTCTTAGCTGAAGTTATGGCCAGAAGCAAGGTTGTTTTCCAAGAGAGGAATTTTAATTCTGCTGATGCTGCAGGCTCAAAGGGGGGTAGCGTGAGATTTTCCAGTACAAAGTTAAGGTCCCAAGCAGAGGTGGGTGCTCTACTTTGTGACCTTAAGTTGTTTACCCCTCTCAGGAACTGTTTGTAAGAGGGTGAGAGAAAAGAGGTGGCCTAGTGTTGTAATGAGCCAAAATGGCACAGGCATGGATCTTAATGGAGAAGGATAAGCCTCGACAGAGTAGGTCTGCTAGGTAATCCAGCATTAGAGGTAAGGAGGCAGCGCCGTGTTCTCTCCTTTAGACGGAGTCCAGGAACAATACCCTTTCCACTTATCAGCATAGGATTTCCTTGTACTCTGTCTTCCGGCTTCAAGAATGATGTCCAGCACCTGCTTGCTTAGGCTGGTTACTGGGGAGAATATAAGGAATAAGCCAGGCTGCAAGACTCATGGTTTGCAGTTGTGGATGCAAGATCTGCCCCTCCTGCTCAGTGAGGAGGGTAGGTGCCAGGGTGGCACCGGTGACCAGCTGCACAGTAGTGGGTACCAGTGCTAGCATGGCCAGTCTGGGGCAATCAGGAATGTCCTTGATCTGTCCTGTCTTATCTTGAATAATATTCTTGAGAGAAGAAAGGGGGGAATGCATAGACAGAGGTTTTCCCACTGGAAGGACAGGGCATCCACTTTCCAGGCCCTGCTGTGAGGTGTCCTGGTGCAGAATTTGCTGAGCTGGTGACTGCAGGGAGAGGCAAAGAAGTCCACCTCTGGGGTCCCCCATTGCTGGATTAGAATACTGAAGGTGCTGGGGTCCAACTGCCACTCGTGTGAGTCTGAGATTTCTGCTAGTCGTCTACCAGAGAGTTGTTTGCCTGGCAGGAACTGAGCTTGCAGATGAATCTGCATGTCCAAGGCCATGGCTAGCCTGCAGAGTGGGTTCCCCCCTGCTCATTGATGTAGCACATAACTGTGGTGTTTTCTGCTTTTATAAGCAAGAGTATTGGTGAGAGTAGGGACCTGAAAGCTGTCAGAGCAAGCTGAACAGCTAGCATCTCTTTTTGGTTTATGTGCAGACGAGTGACTTGGGCTCCAGTGGCCCTGAATGCACTTGTTATCCAGGTGTGCCCCCAGGCATAGTCTGATGCATCTGTGGTTACGGTCTGGGCAGCGTGGGATTGAGTAAAGGCAAGTCCCTTGTTGTGGTTGCACGCTTCTAGACAAGGTACGATAGGTATGATGGTTTCCAAGTCCTGAGAATGTTGGCACCAAAGACTTAAGTACCACTGAAGTTTCCTCATATGTAGTCTGGCACATGGAATTAGTAAGATGGAAGAAGCCATGAACCCTAGGGCCTGCAGGATTTTCCTTGTAGATAGCAGGGTTCTGGTGGCCATTTGAGTGAAGTAGCCTGTCAGGCTTGTTATTCTGGAGTAAGGAAAGCCATCTGGGATGCTGTGTCCAAGCTTGCTCCCAGGAATACAATCTTTTGACTGGGGACTAGTTTTGATTTCTTTTCGTTGAGTACCCCAGGGAGGTTATAAGGTTCTTTACAAAGGTCAGGTGCCGCAACAGCTGTTCCTGACTGTCTGCCTAATTCAGGCAATCGTCCAAGTATGGGTAAACTTGAAATTTTCCATGTCTGCAATAAGCAATGGCTGGATCCAAGCATTTTGTGAATACTCTGGGAGCAGTGGACAAGCCAAAGGGAAGTGCAGAGAACTGAATGCATAGATCCGGCCCTGAAACATGGGTATTTCCTACACGAGTCCCTGATGGGGATGTGCAGATAGGCTTTTTAGGTCTAGGGTGGCTAACCAGGCATCTTTGAACAGCATAGGAAGAAGCTGCTGGAGGGTGAGCATTTTGGATTTTGGTACCACCAGTGGAAAGATCTAGGATTGGGCACCAGTAAAAATCTGGAATAGAACCCTTGACCTATCTGTTCTGCTGGTACAGGTTGAATTGCCCTTAGAGTGCAGGGATTGAACTTGGTTTTGTACGTCTGCCCACTGGTTTGGAGGAAGTTCTGGGAACCCTTTTGGGGTTGGCAGTGAATGGAAGTAAAATTTGTACCCCTGGGATACAATGTTGAGGACCATCGGCCATTTGGTGATGGAGGTCCAGTTTTGTGCATGATGGGCAAGTTTTCCTCCTAGGGGCCACAAGCAGTTTGTGCAGAGGTGAGGAGTGGAATACAGAAGTCATTGTGAATTTGGGCAGAGATGAGGAATGAATAGAAAATTCCTTGTGAATTCTTTCTGTAAGGGGGTGGCTTGGCACTCCATTGCTTGGATCTCTGCATACCCTGAGACTGATGTCTGGGGAGGTCTGTTTCCCATGAGTCTTCTTTGAGACGGCCTTGAGGGGGCTGGAAAGGACCAATGTTTCGAGGGGCAATGCCTACTGAATACAGGAGGCTGCACTTGCAAGAAATCTTTGACTGTCTGCATAGATTTAGCCTTTTCTTTCTTTTCTAGAACCTCTTCCGCTTTGTTGCCGAACAGATTGCCCTTGTTCAAAGGGGTGTCTAGTAATTTTGATTTGCCATGGTCTGCCAAGGTCTGCTCCTTAAGCCAAGCACACCTTCTCAGTACAGAACCAGTGACTGCTCTCCTGCAAGATGCTTCTAGGGAGTCAAGACCACATTGCAAAGTATGCTTGCTGACTTGGCTTGCAGAATGCATAAGCTCTTGTAATTATTTTCTGCACAGTCTGTAAAGGTAGCTAATTTTTGCTCAAGTTCCATAACATGTTGCTGGTATTTTGGCATGTGACAGTTCAATGCCTTAATGGCAGAGTTGCAGAGGTGTATACTTTTTTACCCCATCTGTCTAAAGATAATTAATCCCTGTCCGAAGGGGTGGGATTCTTAGCTGTAGTTGCTTTTATACCTTTAGGCCCTGGGAAAGGACCTCTGGGCCAGCAGTATGATTTTTAGAGAGAAATTTGTGAGTCAGGGACTCTACCCCCTGCTCCAGACAGGTACTACAAAGTACAGGAGTTGGGCTGGATTCCATAAAAACATCATCCACAACATCCAGAACTGGAAGTATTGCTAAAGGTCTATGTTGTGGCAAATCCAGAAATTCTCAGAATCTCTTTTTGGACTGAGGATAGTCTTGGCATTCCCAGTGGAAATGCTCTCAAAGTATGTAGGGTTTCACCAAAAGAAAAATCCTCTGGAGGGGAAGCAGAAGGAATGGTTTCTTCTGCATCTGAATCCTTAAACAGATAAATGCATGTCTTCATGCTCAGAAACCTCAGAGTCGGACTCTTGGTCTGTTAAAGCTGCTGGGGACAGGTCTCCCTCTTAGCAGGAGAAGGCGGTTTCCCCCAATCAGCATAATCAGGTCTTCTGCCATTTTAAACATTTGATGTTGTGGCAAGGAAGCAGGTGCTCGAGTTTGGGTAATTTTTTTTAGGCGTAGCAAGTACTCTTGGCCTTAGAAAAGCAGTAGTTTTAGACAGAACTGAAGACCCGAAAGTCGGTTTGGGTCTAATATCGGTAGTGCGAACAACTTCCTCGGAAGCCGGTGCCTGCACAGCAGCTCTGAGACCCATCCAAGGTAGAGACATCCACAGGTTCTGTAGTCAAAGAAGAGTCTCACGGCATACCTGACTCCGAACGGGTCTCTGTAGTGGCCTGCAAATCCATCGAAGTGGGCATCAGGGGCTGCGAGAGTGCCTCACTGAGTACCAGCGAACTGGCGACTAGCTTAACGCTAGCGTAGTCAGCAGTTTGGGACCTGTGAGGTCTGTCTTTATCCTTATGTTTTTTCCAGAAGATCAGTAGTCTGATGGCTTACTGAAGCCATTTCAGAATACAGAGATAGAGAGAAAGTATTTAGCGACAATAAGAGCCTGATGATGAATAGTTCAGGTGTTGAACAAAGTGCGAAACAGAGAGCGAGGTACGTCGTGGTCTGGGCCAAAACAGGTGACACAGTAAGAATGGAAATCTCAGTGTAGTATTTGCTTTCCAAAGATGAGAGAATTAACTTTTTTTGACCTCTGTTAGAGCAAGAAAAATGATTCAATTCGGAAACAAAAACTCGTGGCAGCCGACTGGCACTCGTGAGAACTGCTTCTGCTTCGGGCTCCTCTGCAAGAAAGACTGATGTAATAGCGTCAGCTGCATGTTTTTATACCAGACAACCTGACAGTCCTGGAGCAACAGACGCCTAAATACTAAGTCTCTAGTACTTGGGCCGTCTGAGGACTACCTGCAGGTAGATAACCCAAGTGTAAAGATTGCAACAGTGAAATACGAAGAACATCAGGTACAGATAGGAGTCCGTCATTGTCCATTTTGGTGTGAATGACCTGAGATGCACCTCCCTGGACTACATGAAAAGAGACGTGGAGGAGCTCTCAGATCATGTAGCCCAAGAGGGTATGACCCTAGTCCTGAGCAGCATCTTACAGTCACCCAGAATGATACCACAGTACAAACAACAAATAATGAACTTCAATAACTGGCTAAGTTTCTGGTGTCATTCTAAGGGGATCCAGTATCTGTCTGCCTGGGATGACCATCAACAGACCTCGATGCTTTGCCAGAGATGGCCTGAATCTATCGCCCCTGGGATTACGTATATTGGCCAAGGCCCTTGCCACTCCAGTAGCATTTTTTAGGCAATGTCCAAAAGACCAAAATACCACCATAACAGCTACAAGCAAATGCAATCTAGAGTTATCCTACTCAATGCTAGAATTCTAAATCTAAAGATGCACTCGTTCAAAGCGCTCCTTAAAATTAAGAACACTGACAAATGTGCAGTAAGAGACCTGGTTCAAGGCATCTGAAAGCACTCCTGCGCTATCAGGCTGTAAGACATACCACACCTTTTGGCTCCAAAACGTGGACTGAAGCCCTAAAGGCGGTGGTGTCTCCATATTCAAGGATATGCACACCTCCAGGCTAGCAGCTCAACATAATGCATCAGAAATACTCCAGGTACAACACTGGGTAAGACTGCAATCCAGGTTGTTACCTGCTATAGAGCCCCCACCATGTCACAAGACTCCCACTCCACATTCCTGAACACCCTAGTAAACATCAAGGTCCAACCAAACGCATTAGTACTGGGTGACACCCCTCCATTAACTGGGAAAACTACTCTAGTACCAACACACTTGCTCGTTTGCTGGAATTTATTAATTCCAATGCCCTGGACCAGCGCATTCTTAACCCCACTAGGGCAACAACATCCTCTATCTGATTACTAATATGGGCAACAGTTGCTCTACACCAATTGCCAACTGCTCCCTGGTCAGATCTGCCCACAAGCTAGTCACCATGGATACCCACATCCCCCACAAAGAAAAACACCGTAAAACAACTTTTCCAAAGCAAACTTTGGTCTTCTAAAAAGTCCCCATGCAAATGGAAAAAAATGCAGGACTGCTGAATCATACTCCAATGCACTGTACAAACATGTACACAAATGCATGGATGGGCCATTCCCAAGAGAACCAAGAGTCTCCTCCAAAAAGAAGGAAGGAAGCCAGTCTGGTGGTCCTCTGCCATAAACTCTACAACAGAAGGAAGAAACTGTTGCAGAACAAGGGCGAAGTCTCAAGACTGGAAGAACTCCCTTGTTAGCCTCAACAAAAAGCTGAGATCCCTCATCAAATTCTCAAGCTAGCTACGAAAACAAAATTGCATCAGATACTAAAGACAACCACAAGGCCTTCTATAGTTGTCAAAAATCTACAAGGCAATGCTCAGATCTGCTCTGAGCTACTACACAATGGTAACTCCTGTATTGAGCCAACAGACATTGCCAATATACTGGTAGACAGATTCAGTGCCAACTCTACCCCCCTCTCACTCCCTAAAGGGCCAATCACAATACCTGAGGAAAGCCCTGTACCCAATATTATAGCTGCTTAGGTTAAAATCAAACTGTCCAAGGGCAAGAATACAGCGTCTACGGGACCTAACAATATCCCTGGCTATGTTCTACACGAATTGCAAAATTAACTGGCACCACTCCTGTGTGCTCTGTTCAATCACAGCCTCACTTCAGGCTTTGTCCCTACTGAATGGAGCACTGCTACAGTCATCCCACTCCACAAAGGGGGTGCGACTACAGACCCTGGGAACTACCGCCCCATTAGCCTGATGAGTCTGGTATGTAAGGCTATGGAGTGCATCATCATGGATCTAATAGTGTCATAAGGAATCTTCAGACTCTAGACCCCACACAATACAGATTTGTGAAGGGTAGATCATGTCTGCTCAACCTGAGTGTGTCACCAGAGCTGCGGAAGAAGGCAAGGTAGTCACACAGCCTACCTTAATCTAACCACGGCCTTTAACACAATTCCTCACTCAGGAATCATGGATAAAGTCGCTAAACTAGGCATTAACTCCTATGTCACAAGGTGGGTTGCAAACTGGCTTACTGACAGAACCCATACTGTAAAAGTAGCGGACTTCAAGTCAGACTACTGACCAGTCACAAGTAGAGTCCCACAGGGATCGGTCCTGGGTCCTCTCTTGTTTGGCATCTATTTTTCTGAAGTCCAGGCCAAAACCAGGGGACTCCGGCCAATCAAGTTCGCAAACGACTGCAAGCTGGGAGCCATTATTAGCTCCCCAAATGATGTTGACATTCTACAGAAAAGGCCTCATGGAGACCAATGACTGGTGTCAGAACCATGGCCTTAAGCTCAATGCCAAAAAATGCATAGTCATTCCCTTTGGGAAGAACACTGTACCCATGAATTACCACATCAATGGTAGTCCATTGCACCGAAGGTGTTCATTTCAAAAGGTTTTGCATCCAGGAAGAAAGAGGTCAGTCTCTCTCTCTCTCTCTACTCTTCCCTCATTAGACCAATTATAGAGTACAATGCCCCTATTGGCATGTACCTCACTAGACATATGCAACAACTAGAAAGACCACAAAAATATGTCACAAAGAGCATCCTAGACCTTAAACACCTACCCTATGCAGAAAGACTAAAAAACTCCAGCTTTTCGCGGTATTATAATCACCTTAGAGGCGATCTCTGCCTGGCCTACAAAGCCATGCCAGACCCAGCACTGTTAGATATGCTACATCTAAAGAAATCCCAATCCCTCCATGCCACACGCTCCAGAGACCTCAACCTCATTACCACAATCAACAAAACTTGCTGGAGGGACAGGTTCCTAACAGGGAGACTGCCCATTCTCTAGAATAGACTTCCCTTACACATCAAGCAGAGCACCTCTGGGATCATTTCAGTGGCCCTGCTGGGCAGAGGCATTGGGAAGTAACGCCGGGTGGTATGTTGCTAGGGAATCCTTTGGGCTGGGCTTGTAAAGGCTCCAAGGCCATTAGCCTAGTACACTTCTATGAACTGGAAAGTAATGAGTCACCATAGCAGGTTATGAGAACCTTCTAGAAGACTTGAGTATGCAGAATGAAGGGGCAATGAGGGAGAATACCACTGAACTAAAGAACTGAAAAAGGGCCACCTGCCTAGGAAGGGTTTTCTGTAGGCAAATTTTAACTGATGTTTGACAATTCAAACCATTGCATTTTTTTGAGAACATGGCAGCGAGCTGAGTTTAGGTGACCAATGGATTTAGATATTTTCTTATAGCATTGCTAGAATTTTTGTGTTAAGTCTTAAAATTTGTTAGGATGAGAAAAGCATACAATAGATTCAACAGAAGGCAGGAAGTCACAATGGTTATACAAGTGTATGCAGTGGGAAATTAGTAGCTCTATAGAAAATGCCTGATGTGTACTGTATTTTTTCACTGACAAATTGTGTACCAAACCTGAGCCAACTGCCCAGAGTGGCAATCTATTATCTTTAGTTTCTGAGACTATTTCCAGCTGATGACTAATGCAGTCAGAGGTTACAGAACAGATAAGAGTAGAATAAGCATATAGGAAGGTGGCATGAAATGAAGTACCTACTGGTAAATAAAATTAGAGAAGCAATTTTTGGAATGGCAGTGCAGGCACACCAGACTGTTGAATTATGAACTACAGTGAAGTTTAAACACAAAAATAAGCTATAAACACAGTGCGACAACTGCCTACAACGAATCTTGCTTCAGGCGTAGAGATAGCTGAAGTGCTACTCAGGCAAAATTAAGACTTAAAACCTGAATTTGTGGGTTCAGTGATCAGTTGAGAGTTTTATTAACCAATGGCCAAATTGCTTCACCAAGACAAATATGACATCACATACATTCCAACTGTTTAAACAAAGAAAAACAAATTAAAATGGCCTTTCCACCAAAAAAAAAAATCCTCAATAGATTAGCCAGACAAAAATAGGCTACGGATTTCTACAAGAATTACAAAGAATCTCCCATTTTGTAAGGATGATACAGCATACCAATATTCTGAATCTCTTCTGTCCTTAACCCAACTTAAACGTACAGCTTACGCCAGTCCTTCAATCCCAATAGCGAGTGAACACTGCTAATACGTGCAAAACAAAGGAGAAAATACTATATTACTTGCATTTATCTGGTTAATTCACTCAGGGCCACCAGATGTCCATTAATGGAAATGAGTGGAATGCATCCCACTACCGCTCATTTCAATTTAGATACCAGGCAATGACACAGCTTAGTGTTCCCTCCTACCCTACAAACTTGCTTAGAACACGGATGCTCTCATAGCAGCTGAGAAGTAAAAAAGAAAGCAATCTCGCTGTAAAATTGAATTAATCCACTCCTAATACTGCAGATATACAAACTACCTTTCTGATCATGTCATCGCAAATGTTTCTGGAATCACTGAAGCAGCTGAGACACCACAGCTCAGACATGCTTAGAAAACATTACAAATAACCCTTAGGTCTTAAACTCACTTCTCTGAAACCTAGCACCCCTGAAATCAAACTTGTATTAAATCAAAAGAACAATACTAGAAGGACCGAACCCTGTAGGGGCTGTTTGCATGAAATAGAAAACCCAGAAACATTTAGTAACCATCTCACTACATACAATTTACAATTGCACTATAACAAAAACATTTCTCAAAAACAGAAACATTTACGGTGAGGAATACCTGCTCTTTCTGCAAACCAAGAAAATAAAGTTAAACCAGATTCTCTACTAAACTCATTTGCACCCATGTCCAACCACAGTAGTGAAACCCTAGGCTTTAAATATCCACAGCAGATGGTGAAGTCAACTTGGCCTAAATCCAAAGTCGTTATGCAGTAAAATATAGAAGCATGTGATTTGATATACTAGGAACTGAAATTTTTTACATCTAAATAAAACACAAAATAGTACTAAAGTTCTACAGCGACAATGTAGAGGTTTTGTGACATCTACTGACTGAAACAGACAATGACAAATAGAAGTTCATCAGGAAAATGCCTCATATGGTTTAGAAATGCTGTAAACACTTAAATTAAAAACACCTGAAAGCTAGCCAAATATTAATGCTATGTTTATGAACTAAGCCACAAATCAACTACTTTCAGTGCGATGCAGAAAGCTAAATGTGCTAACAAATTTTGAGCAATCGAGTGACTGATACAAACCTATCACCATCCTACCAAGTCTACTGCAAACATTGTGACTACTCTGCAAAATAAAAATCATCACCCCTTCAAAAGGGTTAACCCAAACCATGCGTACATAATGTCCAAAGGGAAATAATCCATTACCAGCCCATTTTATTTGGCAAATAGAAACTTATTTCTATCTACGCCAATGAACAGAAAGTGCACTTATGTGCTTTAAACTGTGTTTAACCAATACAGTGGTCCTTTTCTGACATTTACTCTCAATGTTGTCTCTTGGCTTTTCCCGGTTAGGGGGTCGCCACAGCGGAACTCCGGTCCGCTAATGATTGGTAGTTGATTTTTACGTGCGGAGTTACCATCCCTGATGCACAACCTTCAACGAAGGTACACCCATTCACGCATGCCTCCACGCAGAAGACGCTCTAGCTGAGAATCAAACCGGACAGCGTCTTACTGTGAGGCGACAACGCTACCACAGCACCATCACCGCGCAGAAATGTTTCAGTTTTAATAGTACAGGAAGTTTGCTCTGTAAAATTTACTTACAGATAGAACAGTGAAAATATATACCCAAATGGGGCTATGGAGCGCATCTAATGTACTCCATACATTTTACCACTTTTAAATGTTGACCCAGAGCTCTGCCCCCCCCCTTTTTTTAAAGCTCACAAGAAATGCAAAATAAGAGTCTCGCTACCACCCTTACTCCCCCCCATTTTGAGAAGGGCTTGACCAGTCAAGTCAGAGGTGAATCTGTAAGTAATCCTATATGAAGGCAGTGTAACACACTGCTTTATTTGCTTGAGGAGTTTGCTGGGTGGTAGGGGGGCATACAAGAATAAATTACATCTTGCATATTTGCTGGTGAATATGTTTAGACCCCTTATTCTAATATTAATGGGCCAATTTGATTTGGAGAAAAAAGAAGTTATGTACTTACCATAGCGTTCCATGGGAATTGTTCATCTCACCTTCATTCTTACAAATGGGTTCAGAGCAGATCCCTCGGCTCCGAGTCGGCCACTTTCACAAGCTCAAGGTTTTCAAGTAGCTCGAGGCCAAGTCCCTATCCCATGATGCTCCCTGCCTCACCTCAGATCTAGTTTGCTGATCCCACCATATACAATATAAGAAAAACAAACATTACTCCAGCCGGAGTAAGAAATTCTATACAAAGACCCACTAGAACCCAAATCTCTTACTTGTTCAAGAAGCCTGGAGGTGGGTAGGCGGGAGGGAATGTAAGAATGAAGGCGAGATGAGCAACTCACATGAAACGCTATGGTAAGTACATAACTTCTTTATTTGAAGTTGTTCAATCTCGCCGTTCATTCTTACAAATGAATAGTGTCCCAAGCACCATTCATCCTGGGTGGCTCACGGGAGTATATTCCTGAGGACAGTGGAACCAAAGGAAGCCCTGTCCCTGGAGGCCTTATCTACTTTGTAATGCGTAATGAAGATATGTGGCTTTGACCAAGTGGCAGCTGCACATAGTGTCGAACATCAGTCAAGCAACATAAGCTGAAGCAGTAGAAACAGCCCTTGTGGAATGCACCTTCACATCATGTTCCAACAGTTGATTCACGGAAGAATGCAAATTTTATACAGTCAGTCAACCATTTGGAAAGAGTGACTTGACACCGGTTGTTCTTTCTTGGTATCAGAATGAGACAAAAAGTTGTTCTGATTTTCTAAATTCTTTGGTTCTACCCAAATAAAATCTGAGTGGTCTGTGAACATCAAGTTTATGCAACATATACTCCAACTTGTTGGAATGGAATGGGTACTGATGAAAGTTGGGAGTTCAACAGTTTGATTTAGATTAGCCTCCGAACATACCTTTCGAAGGAAGGGTTAGTCCAGAGAGACAGTCTGCCCGGGTGAAAAATCAAATATGGGGGTTTAATAGATAAGGCCTGAAGTTCGGACACCCTACATGTTGATGTAATGGCAACCAAGAAAATGGTTTTCCAAGACAGAAATATTAGTTGGCAGAAGATGCAGGCTCAAATGCAGGGAAGAATAATCCTAGATAGAACAAAATTTAGGTTCCAGGGAGTGAAAGGTTGTCTAATTGTCGGTCTGAGATGTATGGTTCCTTTTAAGAAGGCTCTACATAACCTGTAAGACATAAAAGATTAGAACCTTCCGATCAGAGGTGAAAATTTGAAATTGCAGCCAACTGAACGAGTACAGTAGCTGCCACAGCACCTTCATTAAAAAGCTTAGTCAAGAACTCGAATATGCTAGCAAATGGGGTGATATGATATGATATGATATGATAGCAAACCCAGAAAGCAATCCACTTACACTTGCTGGCGTATAACTTTCTGGTTGAAGCTTTATGTGAGGATACAACGATATGCTGCACCCCCGATGAAAGATTATGGGACCTGGCTATGTTGGAAATCAGAGCAGCCAAGCTGTCAATTTGAGGGAGTGAAGTGAAGGATGAAGAGCCTCTGACGAATGTGTCAGCAGATCTGGAACTGGGCCCAGAATTCCAGGTTCCTCTAGTTGGTAGTCAAAGGCAGGTGAACCAAATCTGTCGAGGCCAATAAGGGGCTATCAGAATTACAGTCCTTTCCGAGGCTTTGGCTTTCTGCAGAAATTTTGGAATCAGGGGAATGGGTAGAAATGCATACATGAGTCCCAGGGTCCAAACGTGTACGAAAGAATCCTTTGTGTTTTCCCCTAGTGTGGGATTCAGGACAAAGTAGCTTCTGCATTTGGCATTCATGGTGGATGCAAACAGGTCACAGCAAGGCTGGCCCCATCTGCGGAAAATCTCCACTACGTAATCTTTGAGGGAACACTCGTGCGGCATCAGAATGGCTCTGCTTAGTTTGTCTGCAATCACTTTGGCTTTCCCTGGGATGTGCATTGCCATCAGAAAGCACCCAGTGGATACAACCCACTGCCAGACTCTTAAGACCTCTCGACACAGGGGATAAGACTTTGTTCCCCATTGCTTGTTGATATACCAGACTACTGACATGCTGTCGGTCTGAATCACAATAGTTCCCAGAGGAAGAGAGTCTTGAAAGTACTGCAACGCCAAAAGTACTGCTCTCCTCTCCAGGATACTGATGTGCAATTGTGACAGTCTCTGACCAGGTGCCCTGGACTGTTCTTCCCTGAAAAAGCCCCCTCCCCAATCAGAGAAGCATTCGTGGTCACCGTGGCTGATGGCAGGGGAAGAACAAATGGCCGAATTACTGTTACATGGTGGCTGGTCAACCACCACTGAAAATCCTTTTTGCATGAATTTGTAATGATTATTAAGAATGACGTTGGAGGTTGTTGGTAAGACCACTGGGTGAAGAGTAACCATTTAAGTATTCTCATGTGCATGCGCCCTAGAGGAACTGCTATGAGAGTTGCTGCCATAGTACCTAGTAGTTTTAAAACTTGTGAGGCTGGTACTTGTGTGTGTCAGAATGTCTGATGCCTGTTGCCGAAGTGTGACTATTCTTTCCAGTGGCAGTTTTACCATGGCGGTGTCTAAATCTGCTCCGATAAAGGAAATACTCTGTGATGATAATGCAGACTTGTCAAAATTTATAGCAATTCCTAACTGGGAACACAGATCTAGAGTGAGGGCCCTGAACTAGTTGATGCCTGGTGGTGGCGGTGAGGAGTCAGTCATCCAGGTACAGAAAAAAATCAGAATCCTAGATGCCTCAGGTGAGCCATAACCACTGCCATGCATTTGGTAAACATTCTGGGGGCTGTTGTGAGACCAAAGGGCAGTGCTTGGAAAGTACAGTTGTGTACACTTACCCATAAATGTAGATGTTCAAGTGTATTCACTGCTGCAGTCATCACATCTGGGTTATCTGCCTGCAGGTAGCCCTCAGTCAGCCTGAATATCAGAGCCTTGGGATTTCTGTGTCTGATGCTGTGGCTTTTTCCATGACGTCAGGTTGTCAGGGGTATAAAACATGCAGCAGACGCCATTATATCATTTTTTTCTTGCCCCAGATGTCAGGAGCCCCCACAATAGGAAGCAATTACATGGTGTGGAACACCCCCAGTAGAAAGTAAATACCAATGTTATAAGATATGGCCAAACAAAAAAGAATAGAAGTATAGAGAAGTCAGGGGGCTGGAGGGAGGGTAACCAGGACTAAAAACAGTGAATACACTCAACATCTACATTTATGGTAAGTGTACACAACTGTACTATGTTATTTGTGTTTCACTGTTGCAGTCATCACATTTGGATTGATTCCCAAAGCTGAGGATGGGTGGAGGCAGTCAAGAAGCATTAGGGCTCGCAAACAGGCCCTGTAAGACTGCTGTGGCAAATTCAGCTCTGGATTTAGAAAAGATAGGCAAGTGGTAATGCTTGGTGAAGGTGTGTACAGAGCTCCAGGTTGCAGCTTCCAGGATGTCCCTGATAGGGACTTCCCTGAGAAATGCTGTAGAGGTTGATGTAGCCATAGTGGAATGTATTCTGATCCCATGTGGGGTAGGTTTCCCATAGTGTTTGTAGCAGTAATGGATGCAGTGTACTATCCATTTAGAAATGGTTTGCTTTGAAATGGCCTTGCCCTCTGCCCCTGTAGCAAAGCTGACAAACAGCTGGTAAGATTTCCTGAAAGGTTTAGTCCTGTCCAGACAGAACCTAAGCCATGTGTGCACGTCCAAGGAGTGCAGGATCCTTTCCCCTTTATTCGGAGGATTAGGGAAAAAAAGTTGGCAAATGAATGGATTGGTTTAAAGCCACACTAGATAACACCTTGGGCATAAATGGTGGGTTAGTCCAGAGGGAAACCCTGTCCACATGGAAGATAATGAAGGGTTCCATGGCCATAAGGACCAGCAATTCAGACACTTCTTGCTAAAGTGACGGCTAGAAGTAAAGTGGTTTTTCAGGAGAGGAATTTTAAACTCTGCCGAAGTTGCAGGTTCAAAGGGTGGAAGTATGAGTTATTCGAATACAAAGTTAAGGTCCCAGGCTAAAGTGGGAGCTCTCCTGGGGGGGGGTCTTAAATTTTTGGCTCCTCTCAGGAACCGTTTGACCAGAGGATGAGAGAAGAGGGGTGGCTCAGTATTATAATGAGCTGAGATGGCAGAGGCATGAATCTTAATTGAAGAGAAGGATAGGCCTTTGTGGAGCACTTCTGTTAATCTAGGAGGTAAGCTGGGCACAGTTGTGTCCATTCCCTGAGACTGGCTCCAAGAACAGTATATTTTCCACTTTTCTGAATAGGATTTTCTAGTACTAGGCCTCTTTGCCTCAAGGAGGACATCCAGCACCTGTTTACTGAGGGTTGCTGATGCAGAGTTCAGGAGATAAGCCAGGCTGCTAGGTTCAGGATTTATAGCAGAGGATGCAAAATCTGGCCCTTCTACTGGGACAGCAGGCAGGGGATCTGAGGCAGGTGCCATGGTGGCAGTACTGTCAGACTGTGCAAAGGTGGGTACCAGTGCTGGCGTGGCCAGTCTGGTGCAATCAGGATTGTCCTTGGCTTGCCCTGTTTGAGCTTTAGTAGAAACTTCGAGAGGATGGGCAGAGGGGAAAAGGCATAGATTGCAAGGTTTTCCCATGCAAAGGACAGGGCATCCACTTTCCATGCTTGGCTGTGGGGAGTTCTGCTGCAATATTTACTCAATTGATAGTTCTGAGGGGAAGCAAAGAGGTCTACCTCTGGTGCCCCCACCTGTGGATCAAAAGCTTGAATGATTTGGGTTCCAGTTTCCACTTATGTAGGTCCATTAGATTTCTGCTCAAGTCATCTGCCAGTGAATTTAGTTTGCCTGGCAGAAACTGAGCTTTCAGGTGCACTTGACTGCTCTAGGCACTGTTTCACAGAGCCATGGCCAACTTGCAGAGCGGGTAGGAATGGGTTCCCCCCTGCTTGTTTATGTACCACATAACTGTGGTGGTGTCCATCAATAGTTGCCGTGGAAAAATAAGGCATTTTAAGGCTGTCAGAGCATTCTGTACAGCTAACATTACTTTTTGATTGATATGCAGGTGCATTTGCTTTGGGCTCCATTTGCCTTGAATGCACTGTCCTGCCATGTGAGCCCCCCATGCATAGTCTGTCGGTTGGGGTTTGGGCGGCATGGGGTAGAGTGAAAGGGTGTCCTTTGTTGTGATAGCAGGCCTCTGCCCACCAAAGGAACTCTGCCTTTAGTCAAGGAATGATAGGAATCATTGTTTCCAGGTCCTGAGAATGTTGACAAAGAATCAAGTACCATTGAAGTTTCCTCATATGCAGTCTTTCATATGGAATTAGTAGAATGCAAGAGGCCATGAACCCTAGGGCTTGCAGTATTTTTCTTGCAGATAGCTGGGTTTTGGTGGCCAGTAGAGTGAAGTAGTTGGTCAAATAAATTTGTTTTTCTGGAGTGAGGAATGCCATCTGGGAAGCTGTGTTCAAGCTTGCTCCCAGGAATACAATCTGTTGGCTGGGTAGCAGATGCTATTTCTTTTCGTTGATGGTGTACCCCAGTGAAGTTAGAAGTCTCTTTACAAATGTTAGGGGCTGGAGTAGCAATTCCTGACCGTCTGCCTGAATCAGGCAATCGTCCAAGTATGGGTAAATTTTAAATTTTCTCTGCCCGCATTATGCAATGGCTGGAGCTAGGCATTTTGTGAAAACCTTGGGAGCAGTAGATAAGCCAAAGGGAAGTGCATAGAGCCTGTTCTGAAATAATACATATTTCCTGCACGATTCCCTTATGGGGATGTGCAGATAAGCTTCTTTTAAGTCTAAGGTGGCTAGCCAAGAGTCCTTTGCTAGCATAGGAAGCCGCTGTTGGACAGTAAGCATTCTGGATTTTGGAACCGCTAGGAAGGTGTCGAGAACAAACAAGATCCAGGATAGGGTGCCAAGAGTGTTCTTTTCTGGGTACCAGAAACAGTCTGGAGTAAAAAACCTTGCTCCCCTTTGCTCTGCTGGGACAGGTTTTATAGCCTTGATACTGAGAAGAGAAAGTACTTGCTTTTGGGCCTCTGCCCACTGGTTTGAGGGAAGGTCTGGCCATCCGCTTGGGGTTGGCAGTGACTGGAAGCAGAATCTGTACCCCTGGGATACAATGTTCAAGACCCATCTGTCTTGGGTGATGTACTCCCAGGTTTTGCATGCAGGGCAAGTTTTCCTCCTAAGGGTGCAAGTACTTGGGCAAGGCTTGGAAGAGTCAAGGATGGCTTGGAAGAGTCAAGGATAAGTCACTGCAAGATTGTACTATAGGCTGGTGGCTTACTACTCCCGGTTTTAGAGGTGGGAACACTCCACTGCTTAGATCTGTGCATACCTTGAGACTTTGTATTGTATAAGAAGAATACTAGTGTTAAGAATATGTTGGAACAGAAGAGGGAGGGGACGAGATCCCAAAATAGTAGTTACACCAAAAAGTGCAGTCACTGTTCCCAGTGTAAATACATACTAGAAGGTGACAGGGTAGTTTTACCACAATATGGGATTGTTTGATCTGGGCACAAAAGTAATTGTGATACAAAGAACGTGGTATACATCGCACTGTGCCAAGTGTGTGAAAGGTATATTGGGACAACCAAAAAACACTTTCAGAACACGGATATACCAACATCCATATAACATAAGTAAAGGGAATAACAGATTAGCAAAACATCTTAGCAATTCCCCATGCACAACTTTAAATTCTTTGTTTTGGAACATGTAAAAATAAATGAGAGGGGGACCTAGTGATATATTCCTAGAATATAAAGAATTAATGTGGCAATTGAGGGCGAATGCCAAATCCCCCTGGGCTAAATGAGGTTGTATCCCTGGCCAGTTATTTGAAACTGGCATCTGAATTCCACCTATAACAAAGTTTTAAACAGCACTAGTACATCCATTGTTATATCATATGTACTATAGGTATTTTTAAGTGTATTTTGTGAATGGTCTTGTTTAAAACAAAATTTGTTAGGATGTTTTTAGTATGGCAATGCATTTTACAGATGCAATTTTGTATGCACTTTAGTACTGCACTTCATTGCTTGGATGGGAAAATGCACTTGTCACTTTAAATGTTAGTAGTTAGGGGCTCAGATTAACTGGTTAATTAGATGTATAATTACTTGTACGCGAGGCTTTATATTGTGCTTTTTGCTTTGATGCGTTATTCTGAAGAAATCATTGTGAAAGGACCGAAAGCGCTTAATCCATTAAATATTTTGTTCAGCTCTTAGTGCTTCCTTGCCTATTTATATATATATATATATATATATATATATATATATATATATATATATATATATATATATTTATATTTATATATATATATCCGCCTAGACAAACCAACACACCGACACTCTAAGATAGAAGCTAGGATAACAGTAAAGATTCAAAGCTATAACAGTAAAGATTCAGCTAACAAAATTCTCACACTAAAAGTATTACAGTTACAAGAGTTAAGCACACTCAAACGGGTTAGGGACCAACAAAAACACGGTCAATGAAAGGCCTATGGGCAGCCACTCTATAAATGAAGATATTTTGTCAGAAATAACTAAAGAAAGTGACTAAATACTAGTCTATGATAAACCAAGACAAAAAACACACTTCTAAAAAAAATCCTATAGATGTACATAATAAATTTTGAAATACTGGCCCGAGCTCCACTCTCGACCTCTGATCTGTTGCAGCAGCAAATTAGATCGGAGGTGATGCAGAGAGCATCATGGGACTTGGCCTCGATCTACTCGAAAACCTCGAGCTTGTGAAAGCAGCCAACTTGGAGCTGAGGGATCAGCTCTGAACCCATTTGTAAGAATGAACGGTGAGATTGAACAAGTTCACATCAAGAGATCTAGGGTCACTGGGTTCATAAAGGCACAGATCCCTTCTCTATAGTCTTAAGACACTGAACAAGAGAGAGTACTCCTGGTCTTTGCTGGTAGTTGAGGGTTTTCATGCCACTAACTTCAGCTGAATTTAGATCTGCCTGGCAAAATCTGCAAAACTGCGGTCACCTTTCAATACGTAAAGGTTTTTATTAAAAAAGTGTGTAATTTTACTGAAAGCTCATTTCATCAAATCACAAATGGTCAAGCTCAACTTTCTGAAAAATCATTTCATTAAACCCAATTAAAAAAAAAAAACACAAATACACCATAAAACATTTCTGTAGAGGAAGGCAAATGGGCCAGCACCCCCCATGTGTGTGTGTAGGGGGTGCTTCCTCATACTATACTAACTCCAAGGTTGCACAACCAAGAAGGAAATAACCGTAGAAAGTTGAGTGGTGCTGGCACACAAACTTCTACAGATCTGGGGCTACGGCAAGATGGCAGCCATTACCAATCCACACCTAGTCTTGTAATCTCACCTCCCTGAATTATTCCTATAATCAGGATAATCCCATGCACAGTTTTCTAAGAATTGTGATTCAATGAAATAAGCTTAATAAAACATACTAAACATGGATATATAAACGCACATACATGTATATATGTGCATGTGTGTACGCAATGTGTTAAGTAACTGGCTTACAAGCACCATCACTAAATTTCTATTCCCTTGATCTGCAAATGTTTTGGTTCTGGGGAATATGTTCCCTTGATCTGCAAATGTTTTGGTGATATTTTGGGGATACCCCCCCCATGTCAAGCTGTGTTCTAAAATTACCACAGTCCATTTATCAGGAACAAATTCTGCATAATGTAAAAAATATGCTCCGGAGTAACTGAACTGTTTTCACCTTTATCCAAAACATCCTTTTCAGCTCATTGCTGTACATGCGCAAAAAGTCAAGTTTCACTGTTGAATTAATTTTCTTTGAAATCTGAATATTTTTCATGAAAAGAATGAAGAAAAAGGGAACTGAATTGGCTTCCAGTAGATGTGAATAATTCTACTTAGGAAATACTTTGGGCCACTCTTTTTGGAATAAAGTCTACATACGTTTGATGAATGGCTCAGTAATTCTGAACCCTTGTATATGTGGGTTACAAATGTTAGTCTTCATTTACAAGTAGTACCAAGTAAATTCATACCAATGAAGTGAAATGCATTGGTGACATTTGATAATGGTTTGATGAATCCGTTACCCTTAAAATTAAAACTTCTCACAGAAATTAAATTTAGCTAAGGAATAATGGCCATGTTGGCAGGTTAAGAGAAAGGGCAAAAAGGAATGCATTTAAACCAGCAGACAAGAATGCAAACCTAGCAACTAGCGAAAGCTATTTAACAATGTACACGACATTAAAAGAAGAAAATGACGCCAAATAAAAAACAAGTGTAGAATACTGAGCCACTGTCTAGGTCCAGCAGTCTTGCACTACATTACCGACGAAGCTGTGAGAATATTAACTTTTAAGAGACAGCATGCACCTAAAAGGTAAACCGTTTAATTCATTGGCTCAAACAGCTTTGTCAACAGCTAGTTTTGTTTAGCAGGCAACTCATTTGACATTTTGAAACCCTATTTAGATTAAGATGAGTTTTAAACACTGCACAGTTCCTAATGAGATTGAAAACTTGTAAACATGACTGTCATTTCTTTTGGGCAACTACAAATGTGGAGAGTATTTCAATATGCCATTCCTGTGGCTTTAGTTTAGTCCTTTTAAATTTCCGTCTCCATCATATTTACTTCTTGTCCTGTTTAAAGCGCGCACACAGTCTTGGGAGCACAGTCTAAACCAACACGTTTTTTTTTTGTGAGCACAGTCTAGCAGAAGTTTGCTTCTTGAGTTTTCAAAACAGTATGATTTTCTAATCAGAATACACAGACCCATTTTTCTTATGGAGTTTCAGAACTTTCTGCAAGATATAAACATCAAAAATGTAGGCATTTTTTTCCAATACTGAGAGTGAACGGAATTTGGATGCATCTTTAAAAGGGTGGCGGGTATTGCCGTCTAACAGATTCCAATTACTAAACCGCAGCGGAGGACGACTGATAAGTGGTCACCACCCACCACATTTAACTAATCTTTTTGCAGGAGTTGCATTGTGCTAGAAAGTTACCTTTAAAGTATTCCTCTAACAAATTAAAAAGGCTTGAAAGATTTAAACAGAAGGCATTCATTATCACACAGATGGAGTTTCTAAACAGACATGTCAATAAAAGACAAGTTTAAAGTTAAATGTTACGTGGAGAGGGACAGGCGAGATCTGCGTTATACCACATACCCTGATTTTAGCTGAGAAATTTGGTGATGGCACACTGGTTAATGTCTTAAAATATTCTTGAAGGTCCACTATTTCTCCAACTGTTTGCTTTTAGAAGGGGACACAGTTTAAGGGACAAGGTAGTGTGTGCAGCAAGTGACCCATGACAAGATGAAAGATCATCCATCCATTCCCTTCACCCTGCACCCCCACCCCAGTTTTGCATGCATTTGTTATATCAAACATTGAATCTACAGCAAACGTTGACAAGGCTGGGTGGGCTAGCCCAGTCATTGTTATTCTTCCATACCACACACATGCCTACTCACACCTATAACCAATTTTACAGTGCACAATCCACCTAGTGCATAACCTTTAGGAGGACACCTGAGCACCCCAGAGAAACAGAGAACATGCAAACTCTGCAAAGAATGCAACTCAGCTGAGATTCAAACCAAGTAACCTCTTGTTTCAAGGTGACAAAAATTAGCTCCTGTGCAACTGCAAGTTAAAAATACACAAGTTAACAGAAAAAGTACTGGGGCAAGGAGGCCTACACTACTGGTCCAGAATCAAGTATGCATTTTATGATTACCCCAGATTTTTGCTGGCATGCAAGACAAAACAATTTGACAGAGTAATGAAGCACCTTAGGGTCAAAAGGCAATTTCAAATCTATCAGCAGTACAATTTAGTGACAGCCATGAGAAATCTAACATTAAGATGGGGAGGGGATGCTGAAGCATGTCAGAAATAACTCTGAAGTTTGGACAGTATCAAAAAGGTTTGAAGCACAATTAAACTGAATTAAACTGAATTTGCTTTAAAGTATGAAATCACTTAATGTCTCTAAAATATGTCATGCACTTGTTTGTTATAACTGGCCGAGTTGCTTTTAACACAAGTCTGACTTATAATAATCTTATGTTCCCTATGAAATTGAAAAGCAGACGTGACCGTGCCAGTTATATGGATTACTTTCATCTTAGCCAGTCTGCCGTGTGTCATTTTGTGCAGTAGCAAGGGCTGGAAATCACGGTCTCAGATGAAGTTAGAGACCCTAGAAAATGGAGGTTGGCACCTTTCAGGTCTAGTGTAATTACAGTTTCAGGCTTTAAAAGCACTAACATGGTCTGCACAGTCAGCATCTTTAGAAACTTTCTATTTTTGACAAATACGGCTTGCAGGAGCTGTCCTTTCTGGGTACAAACAGCAGCCCTGAAAGAAGAGAGACCAACAAGGAGTTCTTGGTCCTTTGGAACTCATAGCAGTCTTCATGACTGACTAGAAACTGAAGCTTTAAATTTACTAGTCTGTGGTTTGAACACTGACAAAAAGTGGTCAATGATCTCCAACCGTGGTGCAACAAAGGGTGAGTGGGGAGATTGAAAAGATCTGGTAAGTCTGGTAGAATCACACCGGTTCCCTCCTGGAGCCCCAGAATTCCCTCTACTTTCCTGCTGCTACTCTATATGGAGTGGTCTTAGCTTTTGGCTGCATACCTTTGCCCTCCTATGGTAACAAATGTCTTGCTTGGTGGGGTAGCTTCTGCTGTACTTAGTAATGTAGTAGTGAAACAGGTGCTTCAAAGTCCACCAATCTCTTAAAAATGTTACAGAACACTACAGTCAGCATCTTGGACATCTAGAACGAAAGCAATAAATATGCTACATGCTAACTGAACTAACTAGCTGGAGTCAAACTGCTCAAATGAAATTACTTGATGTTGCCTACACTGCACTCACTGCCATCAAAGTTGCACCTATCCATGAGAAGGTACAGTTTTGTACTAGGAAACAGATTTATCAACTGCTCGTTTACCAGTCGAGAATTACATGCTTCCTTACCTGTATGGCTTGCAGTCCAGATAGTCAGTCAATTAACACCAACCCATGTAGAAAATGGGGGGGGGGTCTCAAATGTTTCCATCTCAGTCAATTCAATGCCACTTCAACACTCATGGCTATCGCAGGTTTCACAATCCATCCTGCCTTTTGGCGGATGCCCCCATTTCCTCTAGCCTTCTTCACTTCTGTGCACCTCAAACTCTCTTTTGCTTTCCAGCACATGTGCCCAAACCAATGTAATCAGTTCTCTGACCTTCTCTCCAACTGGTGCTACTTGGGCTTCTGTTCCAATGTCCTCACTGTCCCACAGTGAGCACCCTCGCTGTCCCACAGTGAGCACCCTGCCACCTGTTATGACACTTCATCCCCTCTAGGTTTCTTAAAGTACGCTCCCAGGTTCCTGTACCACACAATATCACTTGTACCACTGTTTTGTACAATTTACAAGCTCAGCTTCTTTAGCATTCTAACACACGAGCCCCGAAACTATGGCAGTTGGCTGCAGCTCCTCTGATTCTAGCGCTGACCTTATTCAGACTTGCCTTCTCCTCAACCACACCTCTTAGGTACTTGAAGTTGCTCAATTTGTTCCACTTTTTCCCCTTCTCTGTCAATTCTCAGCTTCATCTGATTTCCCACATTTGCTGCCATTACAATCATTTTACCTATACTCCAGTTTCCTCCAGTGTCTTCAGTTTTGCATTCCATTCCCCTAGCCTTTGCTGAAGTTTGTGTTCAGACAGTCTGTAATGCCACATTATCTGCATACAGCAACTCTGCCGATCTGTCCCCTCCCAACACATTTGCTAATGTAGTCCACTGCCAGTATGAATAGCAGTCGGCTCAGAGCTGAACCTTGATGCACACCCACTCCCACTGGGAACCTTCAAGTCCCAACACTATTCGCACTTGTGTGAATGGGTCAATACACAGCCTGCACTAATTCTACCATATTTCTTGGACTTTGATTTCCCAACGCAGAACTGCTCAAATCAGCTTTTCTGGAAAGTTCCCTTATGCTTTCTCCAAGTCTAGGAATGCCCTGCTGTATTTTTCCTCATCAAATGCTTAACTTTCTCGCTCACTGCAAATATCAGGCCTTTTGTGCTACTTCCTATCCGAATCCAAACTGCTTGTCGCCCATTTTCCTTCCTACTACTCTGGGCAGTGTAGAGGATTCAACTCCTGTTACTGCACGAAAGTACTGGGAGAGTGATTAACTGAATTGTGAATGTATAGTATTGCTTAGTGAATGTATAGTATTGCTTATTCTATTCTAGTTATCTGGGATATGCCTTTTCTTCCATACTGCTACATGCATCTTCAGGAACCATTTCGCCCCCAACATCATCCTATCTACAACAACCTCAGAGTGCGATGCTGTCCTTGTTTTCCTTAGCACTGTTCTTAATTCTACAGTGGGCTCCTCCTCTTTCACAGTAGATTGCTTCTGGGGCAGTACAGCTTCTGTAGGGTTTTATTCAGTCAGAAGCTGCTGGAAGTACTACTTCCATCTGCATTTAACGTGCTGTGGACTTGTAAGCAGACTGTTGCTGGCATCCCTTGAAGGGTGCCTGATGACCATCTTTATCTTTCTGTCTATTCCTTGCAACCTGAGTTTTTGTGGTATCTACAGAGCCACTTTCCAGAAATTGTTAGAGCTCCTTGGACATATCTTTCTCTTTGCTATTTTAAGTGCTCTCTTAGCCAGCCAGTATTTTAGCCTGATCAGCCTTTTTCATCTCCCACCTTTTCTTCCACACTCTTCTTCCAATGACTTCCCGAACTTTTGCATTCTACCAGTTTTCTTTCTGCACTTTATTTCCATACATGACTCTGCCATACACACAGTCCTCACATGCCATTTTGAAGCACTACTATTCCTCAACTCCACCTATTTCATCATCTTTAGGTGCAAGAGCCTTAACCATTTCCTTGAACTCTTATGCTTGCTCTCCCGTCAACTTCTACATCTACAGCGTAGTCTCTTTTGACCACTACTTGCGGTAAATTATGAACTAATGATTTATACTGAGGGCCGACTGTTTCACTTGGGATGGAATATGCAGACTCCTATTCTACCCCAGTACAATTTCCTTAACAAAACGAAATCTACCCAAGTTGTACGTTGGCCACTCTTGTAAGCAACTGTGTGACCGTCCATCTTGCTAAACTATGTTTGGTACCATCAAGCCATTTGCCAGACAGAAGTATGGCATGACTTCTTTATTACTGTTGCCTCACCCATGGACCATGACATGTGCATTCAGAGCCTCATTAACACCACCTAATTTCCAGCTTTATCTAACAGGCCCTGCAACTGCTGCCAGAGTGTAGCAGATCAGTAATTCGTGTTTGGCAGGTTGATTGGATTTGGAAATGGTTTTGAAAAGGTTAGTCACCACACTGGTCAATTAATACATAAAAATATTAAAAACAAAAAATGGAACCTTTAGCCTTTAACAGAGAAAAGGAAAGACCTTAAGTTAACATCTGATCAATGGTGTAAGATTTTACAAGGAGTTTACAGTCATTTAGTGCCCTGGCACCTGAGACAGTGGCTTTTCATTATAACAATGACCACACACACACATACACACACACACACAATATTAATACAGAAGCCTAGACAACTAAACTCACAATCAAAACAAATCATGGTACTGTATAACCAAGAAGGGTGTGGGAGTGGGGCCTTTGTTTGGACAGCTCCAGTTTCTGCTATTAGTGCATCTACTTCACATATGTCCTAGAAGATTGTGACAAAAGACAAAGGTTTTTCTCCTAAAGAACTTGTTAATTTTCCATTTGTTCCCAACTACAATGAAAACAGTTTTGTGGCATGCAGACATGCAACATAGTTTGTATCTTCAATAAGGCATCTCTTGCTCAGTACAACCAATGAGATCTGCGAATGATGCAAGTCTGTTCCCCTACCCCAAAAAGCAAGGAGATGTGCCACAAGTTGAACATTTACCAGGGGTCAGTAACATAAGAGAGAAAAATAAAAATTAAAAGCAAGAACTACATCTAAATGACGCGACAGCAAAATTACACAGTAGGGCATCCTTTCCCCATCCCTCGGCGCCAAATACACAGCTTTTCGATTCTGCAGCATCTTTAATAATGTGTAATGCAGACAGCTACAGATAATCAACCATCTTCAGGCATCTCAAAAAAAATTTTTTTTTAAAACATAACACAAATTAAAGATGCAGAAAGTCTATTCTGTCTCCAAATTAAGGGAATGCACAACACGACTATGAAACTACAAATACATCTTGAGATGAGTCTGTTAGCAGCTGCAGGTTTCAGCACAGGATGTGGCATTTTAACTCCTTCCTGCCTTTGCAATAATTCAACATTCTAGGATCCCCCAAGGCTTTAGTAACCAACGGTCTGTTTTACAGTGCAACACCTGGTGAGACACCTTCTCGTATATTAACTAGCCGTTAGGGACGCTGAGAGGAAGACTAGTGCCACAAAACTGATCTTAAATTTCTCTGTTCCCAAAATACGTTTTATCTCACAAAATATTACGTTATCTAAAACTTCAGATCACTTGCATGCATTTCCAGCCATAGATATTAAAACATAGCAAAACAGTGGACAGCAAGTAAACAGTCCATTCCAATGCTGTGTATTCATTCGGTGAAATAAAACATTTTGACAACTCACTAAAGACTGTGCTGTCACAAATACAGGCAAACCTTACTCTCCATAAAAAGTTCCCCATAATTTTTGCAGTACAACTCATTCTGATAAACTCCGAAAAGGCACGAGTGACAGTGAACCACAGACTAACTCCACAGAAATTAGACACATCTTTAATAACCCAGTCTGACTGCTCCCAAATATGACAGATGTTAAGTTAGAGGTCATCTGCTGTAGCATATAGCTGCTCATAACTGCCCTTTCACCACAAGAGGAGAAAAAAAGCTAAATATTAAAATATCAGCAAAATGAAGGGGAAGAATTAATGCTAAACTCAGCTTGAGACTACACAATACATCAAGTCACGGAGCTGCAACAGGTACTAACCTAACATATCCATGCAGCCAAGATGCAAATCTATTGCATGGAAACCATCTAAATACTACAGAGATGGCTTTAAAAATCAGACAATGGTCAGACAGGACAGTCTAGTGGTCAGTATAGGAATACTCCAATGGCATGCTTAGTGCCACAGACTGCAACAAGGGGCCTTCCTGAATGAGGAAAAAATCTACAGTGATTTTCTACTTTTCACTACTGTACACCAACATTCAAGTCTAAATGTACTTAAAGTTCAAAAAAAGTGAAATGTTTCAGAAGTTATTCTTCAGTTACAGATAACAGAAGTGCTTGTACATCTATCCCATCTTTTCAGAGACTCCTGAAAAGACCTCTCCTAACTCATTCCCTCCTCCAGCGGAGCTCTGACATTTTACACCAACTTCTAATGGGTGAAGCACAAGAATCAGAATCAAACTGTCCTTGCATTTTAAAAAAAATGCTCACATCTTTGCAGCCACAAGTGTAAACTGTAAACTCTTCGGCACAAATGATTTTTATAGTGGTATTACTCTTTAGGTTGTAATCTTACAACACTATGCTCAGCTAATAAGCTACTAATGTCCAATATTAAATCTAATAATAAAGCTAGGGATTCACTTTTTACCAATGTTGTGGGCAGAATCTAGAACAAGCTTCCTAGAACACTCCCATCTCTCTCATCTACATCACTCTTCAAGAAACATCTCAAACATCTAATACATTGGCTTTGCCCTGCTCTAAGCCTGACTGAATCATACTTTTCCTCTTATTTCTCTTCTTACTATACCCCTTCCTCCTGGGCTATGGTCCCTCTGCAGCATTAATCAATAGAAGCTAACTTTATACTAGCCCTTATATGTTTTCCTTTTCTCTTTCCCCTTCTTTGACTTAATGAATGATAATTTTAAAATACAATCAAGTACAAGTTTACACAGTATCTCAAACCTACGCAGACTCTATTGTTCACAGAAACAATTTTTATTTTTCTTCCAAGCGTTTTTGTTCTCCAATGTATTTGACTGTAGTCATTTTTTAATTATTGTATTTTGTAATTTACTTATGCTTGGGCTTCTACTGAAAATGGACATGTATCAAGCTAGACTAGCCCGGTCAACAAATGTAAATAAATAGGTGGGGTGTTAAACTGGATTTAACACCATCAAAAACAACCTAAAGTCTGTAATATCTTGTAAATAACTTACAATATCTCAGGCTACTCAAGATACGCACATACTGTCAAACAGCACCCTCATCAAGAAAAATATATTTCCTATAATGTTAAGCAGCTCTCTGTACCACTTGTTTTTGAAATATTTACTAAAACATGAATTTTGACAGTAATTATATGAACAATTAAATATTCTGTAGTCCTATCTCGCCTTCATTCTTACACATGGGGTTCGGATACTATCCTCTGTTCAGACTCAGCCTTTTTACAAGCTCAAAGTCTTCGAGTTGGCTCGTGGCTAGGTAGGTATCCCATGGTGCACCAGTACAATCCCCAAATCTAGTTTGTCACGTCAAGTTTGGATGTGCTTCTTGCCCGTGGCCAAGTCAAACACATTTTGCTGATTTTTTTGGCTAAATTCTGCTGATTTTCATATTTAGATAGCTTTATATAGCTGTTACTAGTGTCATTTGTATAGTTACTTTAGCAGTTACTGGAGTTCTTCCTGTATTAAGTATTTCTAAGAACTGGCCATTGGCCTTTTCATTCTCATTGGCATCACAGGTGCCAGTTGGTTTCTTCACTGAGGTTGTTTTATATATTTATATACTCCTAGTTCTGATATTGTTGATATTAGTGGTTGTAGGCACCTTTGCGCATAGTTTAGACTGTGTGCGCATTAGTTAAAAATTAAGATAAGCTCTCTCTCTGTGTGCTTAAATTAGAATAAATAGTTTTTGCTTGCGGAGCTCTCCGCTTAGGATTTGCAGTTAGAACGGGGTTTTTGACCTTTATTCTCTATCTAAATCATTAGAAATTGTATTTCTTCTCTGGTGTGTGCGCGAGACTGTTATATGGTCCTTCTTATCCTTTCCTTCCGTTTTTAGAAGACCTAGGTTTTCCCCCTTGTTTCTCTACCATGGCTAGGCCCGTTTAAGTTAGAGGACCTAGTCCTCCCATTTTCCCTTCTCTGTGTGTCTGATTAGCAATCTTCTGTGAGATGTCCAAGGAGGTCAAGCATCATAAGCCATCTGGCTTTAAAAAGTGGGTGAAATGTTCACAGAAGATGTCTATAACGGATGGCCACAGTAACTGCATATAATGTCTTGGGGCCATCCACTTATAGGAAACATGCCTAGTTTGTCACTCATTTAGTGCCAGGGTATTGCAGGAGAGAAAGAATAAAAACTTATATTAAAGGGTCTTCTTAAGCCCTCTTGAGGAAGATCTGGCTATCTTGAGGAAGATCTGGCTAGCTCTTACTCCTCTTCTAAGTCACATGGATCAAAAAAGGAGACGTCTAAATCTTCTAAAAGGCCCTCCCTGGCTGGAGCATCAGAGCCACCTCTCAAAATTTCTAAATCTGACAAACCTGCTGAGTTTGGAGCAGACAGAGGGTACTACCACTACTGTTGCTAAAGTGTCGACACCAGGTAGTTCAGAGCTGAGCACTGACAGACATCAGAGCCAGTCTACGGATCTCTTACTGGTCTCCCCTACATTAAGGTCACCCATATTACAGAGATCCTATTCTCACACACAGTCTTCCAGAAGCTTATCGGAAGATGTGGAGAGAGTAGTGCTGAGACTCGAAGTCATCTGCCTTACCTAAAATGTTGTTGGCTCAGACCCAGTCGGTTCCGGGGCCACTTGAGCCAGTTACCCTTCTGTGATTCCTCCTCTGAGCCGTGCTGGACTTTCGGAGCCAGAGTGTTTGGTACCGCTGGTGGAACCCTCGGTTCCAGCTCCCCGAGGTTGTTTCGGAGCAGTGCTCCGCTCAGATACATACTACTATCCGTGGTGTCTAGAAGCCGAAGCTCCCAGGCTGGCCCAGACAGGGACACCAGAAACCGAACTTATTAGGTTCCAAGCCTTCCTCTCGGCGTGTCGGCTAGGGTGAGCATGGGACCCTACATCTATCTGAGCCGATTGCTCTGGAACAGATGGCATCCTCCGTCTCCTCGGAGCCGGGGAGGTCAGCATTCGAGATGAGTGTGCTGTCCCAATCATGAGCTCCTACCTGGTGCACCAACACACTTCCCCCCTAGAGCACCTACGTCTGTCTCCGCACCTACTCCCTCTCTGAACAGCAGAGACCCGAAACTTCAGGAGCCACCAGCTGGTGGCCCCCATTCTTCAGAGACCTCCCCGGAATATCCTTCAGAGGAGCCCCCAAAGAAGAGGACATGCAAGAGGAAGCATGTATACTCCCAGGACGATTCTCTTACCTCAGACACTGACCTCGAGGAGTCAGAAGGGTCCCCCAAGTCGTCCTCTGATTATATCTCCTTTGTAGACATCTTGGAGATCCTTAAGCAGAGGTGCGGCTGGCCCACTGTCACCGCTTCTGATAAGGAGTCCGTGTACCTGAAGGCTTTCGGGCCTCAACCTTCAGCATCTTTGGTGTCTCCACCCTTGGAACTGTTATTGCTAGTTAGTCGGAAGATGTGGGATACTCCTGATGCAGTGGAGCCAGTCCCCAGGAGACCAAATAAATTTTTATCAGCTCCAAAAGGAGAAGGAATTTGTCAAAGGGTGTTCCCGTAGATGCCATGGTGGTGGCGGTCACTAAGAAGGAGCTAGTGGAGACCACTTTTGTCCATCCGCCGAATAAAGAATCGAGCGATGAACAGATACGGGAAGCGTATCTTTTAGTCAGCAACATTTACTCTTATCGCTGAACTACCTTACACACTTCATGAGGTTTCAGAGAGATCTCAAGGAGTTATGAGAGACTCTAAGGTACATCCACTGAGGGAGTCCCTGAGAAGGTGTCTGCCTAGTTGACCACCTTGAATTCTATTGTCAACTCGTCCATGAGCCTCATCTCTTATGCAGATGACACTAGCAGAGCAGCGGGTTCAGAAATTTTGCTAAGGAGGCATTCCTTGATGCGCTTGTGTAATTTTGCAGAGCTGTTCAAGTCTACCTTTACCAACTCCCCCTTTAACGGTTCTTTATTGTTTGGACCCAAGGTAAAGGGCACACTCACCCGATGCGAGAAGGGAACACACTCTGCCGTGGCAGTACATTTTACAGTCTCCTCTAGACCGTATCCCAAGGGTCCAAGAGGCGGTAAAATGTGGTTCAAAAAGTCCCAGAGGTTTTTCCAGGATGCACAAGGTGACTCCTCCTTCAGAAGCAGAGGAGGAGGAAATGGTAGACGTCGCCTTAGAGGCAGGAGCGGACCGCAAAACCAGGGAGGCCGTGATTCATTTTGGGGACGGCCCTACCAGCGCTCCTGATGTGGGGCCAGACTGTGCTTCTCTGGAGCCAGTTGGGGGTCGCATTTCTTTGTATCCAGAAGCCTGGCTAAGTCTCACTCAAGACAGATGGGTACAAAGAATCACCAGAGATTATTCCATACCCTTTTCTCTGCCACCTCATGTCCCCAACAGGATCTCATATGTTCCACCCAATCTCAGGGATCAAGCAGCTGTGGAGATCAACAAGCTGCAGGCAAAAAGTGTCATCCAACCATCCCTGCAGACCAAAGAGGATTCGGAACTTACTCCAGATTCTTTTTAGTGCCAAAACGTACAGGGGACTGGAGGCCCATCTTGGACCTCAGAAAATTAAACAAATCTGTAAAGGACAAGTTCTGGATGGCGACACTGCAGTCTATACTCCTGTTACTAGGGAAAGACACTTGGATGTGCTCAACAGACCTCCAAGACTCTTACTAGCACATAAAAATGGAGAGGGCGTCGAGGAGTCATCTACACTTCCGGCTGGTAGCCGGTCACTACCAGTTTCGTGCTCTGCCCCTTTGGTCTCACCACAGCCCCCAGGGTGTTCAAGTGGATGGCAGTAGTGACAGCTCACCTGAGATGTTGAGGATTCCAGGTGTTTCCGTATCTGGATGACTGGCTCTTTATCACTCCCACCAGGCATCTACTTCTTCAGACCAGGGACGCTACTATTCAACTCTGTGCCAAGTTGGGGATTACTATCAATTGGGAAAAATCTGCCTTATTGTCCTCTCAATTTGAGATTTTTATAGTCGCAGAAATAGACACAGTAGCCATGTTGGCTCGTCTTCCAGTAGAAAGGGCACAAAATCCCTTACTTCAAAATCACAGTCTTCTCCCCCTCCGAAAAGTCAAGGCCAAGACTTTTCTGAAGCTTCTAGGGACCATGGCTACTACCATACAACTAGTGCCGCTAGCGAGACTACACATGCGGATTCTTCAGTGGCTACTGTCATCCCAGTGGTCCTTCCAACAACTACCCTTAACTCATCACATTCTGTTAAGACTCTTGCAAGAAGGACCTCATTTGGTGGATTTAACCCAATCAGTTAACCACGGGCACTCCATTTGTCCCTCGCCAAACTGTTGCCACTGTGACCACGGATGCCTCACAGATTGGGGGGGGGGGCATTATCTAGGCAGGACTGTCCAAGGCACATGGCAAGATCATGAGGCTCACCTGCATATCAATTTTCTAGAGGTGAGGGTGGTGCTCTTGGCATTGCAAGCACTTCACGACCTTCCTCTTGGATGACTGCAATACAATCAGACATGTCAGTAGTATGGTACACCAACGTGATAGCCGACAAACTCAGCCGGGCAATTTTGATGCCTCACGAGTGGTCTCTGAAACAGGAAATAGCAGAGCAGATTTTCTGCAGAAGGGGACAGCCTTGCTGCGATCTCTGCCAGCCCAATCAATTCCAAATACAGCAGCTATTTCTCCCTCATCCCCCCTCCGGGGGAGTCACCGAGACACGCACTTGTTCACGACTGGCCTCTGGGTCTCCTTTATGCCTACCCTCCCTTTCCTCTCATACCCAAGGTGATTCAGAAAGCAAAACAGCTGGGAAGCAAACTGATCATTACTTCTTACTAGCCTCAACAGGTTTGGCTCCCCTTTCTCAGGCCTCACCTAGACGATCCATGGATTCTGGACCCAGTGCCAGATCTCCACACATGTCAGGCTCACTCCACCCCACCCTACACACCCTCATTTTAACAGCTTGGCTGCTCCAGTTCCATCCCTAGTACTTGGTGATACCAGAACACCATTTTTTTTAAATGGACTGGAATCTGTAACCTTGTCCCAAGATTTTGGATCCCAAGTACATAGTAACCCCCCCCCCCACACTTTTATAAAAGAACCCTGAATGGAGATCGGAGGGTTGGATTGGCATGAAATCTGAGCAGTGGAGCCAACACAAACTGTGGTAAGTCACAACTGTTTTCTTGTAGTAACATAACCCTCATAGACTCCAATGCCCCTCCTCCCTTTGATCAGCTTAACATTTTTCTCCAACTGGCCTTTACCCTCTTTAGGCTACTTGCCTTTGTTTAGTCTCCAATGGAAAGGACAACTTAATTTGCACTGAAGTGATCAGGAGGCTGTTTCACATGACTACACACATTTCCCTTTTCCTCCAGCTTCTTAAGCTCCTGTTCGGCAAACAGCAGCAGTTCCTTCTTTAATGATGCATCGAGAAGCTCTGCTTTCATACGATATAGCAGAAGCAGAGTCCTCAACCAGTCAAATTGCCTAGAAAAATGACCACTGTTACCACTCTGCAAGATGCAACTCCTGCATCTGAGCAACATACACAATGCCTCCTAACCTGGGAGGCAAGGCTTACCCTGAGACTGCACTGGCGCTATGCAACCTCCTCAAGCTTACCCTTTACATAGTACAGGAGAGGTCCATGGAACTTCACCATGCAAGTTTGTCAATTCGCAGCCACAAATGCTAGAATGGTACAGACTTCCTTAAAGCAATTTGATACTTTTCCCAAGGGAAAGGATTCCTGGTTAGAGAACCAAGCAGAACCCTTGCTGGAAATTACAGGCATCATACCTTGATCAGCAACTGAGATCCTTTTCAGACACTTGACAGGAAGCCACAATCCTTTAACACTAGACAGGCATCCTGGCAGTGGATTGCAATGCTTCCTCGTAAAATACCCTGGTAAATGCAACTACTAAGGCTTTCAATTATAGGAGAAATAACAGGAGGATTTAACGATGGTAAACCTAGAAGTTATCCAAATCTTTCTGACGTACAGAAAAACTGTCAGGCCTTCAACACTGGAAGTCCCAAATGTTATCAGTTCTGTAACAGAATGCAATGTAATCCTTGAATGATACCCCCCTCTGAACCAACCAGATATGGTTCTCTGAACACAACTGCCTGAAGCTTACAGATTCTGCAAAAGGTGATAAATCACTACAATGAGCATTTTCAAATAAAATGAATTCCAATGTGACAGGACCAGGTTTCTCAGATTTGCAAGTCTACCAAGTAAAAATTAGTTGGAGAGTTGCGAGCATTTCCAGGCAGAGTTGGCGCAATTTCTCCCCTGAAAACCAGGGATCTGGGGGAGGGGGATGTTGATTAATGGGTACACTCCTTGCAGAAGTGACGGAACAACCTCCATGGTGAATTCACTGCATAACTCCACTCCCATAGCTTTGTCAAGTATGCTGGGGATTAGGGTCAGCAAGTAAAAACACGTAGAACCTTCCTGACAGGTGCGCAAACATTAAAATGGACTGGTCCACAAACAAGGTTCTTTCTGTATGAAGGTTTGTAAGCCTCAGAATGTGATAAGGTTTAACTATATTCAAAACACATTTACCCTTTGTGAGGATTCTCCAAAACACAAAATACCAAGGAGCAACCCCCAACTTCACCCAGCAGCCTCAGACTGCAGTCTGCTGCAAAAGTAATCTAATAAGAGAAACATCAGCACCATAGACAGTAAGACCACGTGACAAGCACCCATCATAGAAATGAGGATTATCCTTCCTTTAGAAAGGTAAAAAAAACCTTGCTGTAATGACTGGTCTGCAAGTAGTATTGTTAATATCTAGTAATCAGGAATTTAGTTACAGGCATTAGGACTGCCTGGCATTTACAAAAAAAAGTACAAATATATATATATATATATATATATATATATATATATATATATATATATATATATATATATATATATATATATATATATATATATATATATATATAAAGCTCCTTGGTTGAAGATACAAGGCAGAAAGTCCAAAAAGCAAGGAATAGAGGCAGTTAAAGGATCCGCCAACTTGTAGGTCGCCCATATGGAAAACCTCTTCCATTTACTAGCATAAACCCTCTTAGTGGAAGACTCGTGAGCGGAAAGCAAGACATGCTTCACAGGAGATGAAAGCCCAGAAAATCTAGCCATCACTCGAACTGCAGAAGCCAAGCTGTAAGCTTCAGGCTCTCCAGATTTGAATGATAATCACCATCCAGACTGGAAATCAGATCGGGACATCGATCCAGAATCCAAGGAGGACTGACACTGAGACTGAAGGAGGGGAAACTAAATCTGACTAAGCCAGAAGGGATCAATGAGTATCATTGTCACCTTGACCTCTGAGCCTTCTGAAGGAATTTTGCCATAAGGGGAAGAAGAGGTTAAGTGGAAAAAAAAAAGGACAGCTTGTCCAGCAGAAATGCAGCAAGATGCTTTTCGGGGGGGGGGGGGGGCATGGGTTCAAGATCAATTCATGCTTGATGTCAAAACTCACTCGAGTCAAGCAGAAAAAAATCCAATGAAACCCCCCAACTGCCTCCAGGCATGAACTCTTGCATAATCTAACAGCAGCAAGTTGGTGACTGATGCAAAGGTGCAGAAAAACATGGGACCTGTTCTTGAGTGCATACTTGCTAAAGAAAGCACTTGGGGAAAACAGGCTTGAGGGGGGGGTGGTGGTAGCATTAGTCTATATTCATAAACAGTGCAGTTTTGCACCTAGTATTTGGGCTCGCAGACTTTTTTTTAAACCTCACTTGCTGCATTCAGGCTTCCTTGCCCAGCTAGACATCCTCCTCCTTCCAAAAACAATACAGGCAATACCAGTGCAGGTTTTGTTTGGTAATAAATGCCACTGGGACAATCAGCCAGTATTTAGGCATCAGATATTTGATCAATCTGTTTGGATCAGTCCTAGTTATGCATACAACATAGTT